>NW_026858801.1:0-72551 GCF_026571515.1 Ruditapes philippinarum
TTCGATCGAACCTTATCTTGATTTTTAGTTTAGAAAAAACTTTTTAAAATTTCTCTTTGTAGACGTCTTCAACACAATCTTTAAATTGAGAGGGAAGATACTATAAAATTCCAAGATTGAAAGAACTTCAAATTTTGTCGTTCTTTACTCATTGAAAATGAATCCCCTTTTCACTTCTTCCCCACAAAAATTTTAATTTAAAAAAACACAAATTTTTTTAAAACCTTATTATTTTACCTGCCAAATTTCAAAAATTATAAGTTAAAAGTCTCAAAACAAGAAAAAAATTTTCAATTTATCAAAAAATTTTTAATTTTCTACAAAAAAGGGAAAAGAATTTGAACAAGTAATATCTATTTAAAAAAACCCCCAATCTTGTTAACTAATAAAAAATTTTGTTAAATAAAACCCCGACTGTAATTTTTTGTGGACCTATCACTACACATTATTAACTCCTGCAAGATTCCATTGGCGGAGCCCCTCCATCCAATACATCCACTACCTGAACCCAATCGAGGTTGAAGAAAGTGAATGGAAACATCTCTAACCTACAATGGTCACAACTGTCCGAACACATATGCAGGGGGGGGCTGCTGCTCCCGAAAATTGCTCTGATAAAGTGTATGTGTTTTTGTGAGAAAGTTTTGAACATCAAAGACGCTAGATCCCGGAGTCTGCATTAATCGCGTGCCCATCGGTCTCCGAGCAATCCCATTACAGGCAAAACAAGGCCAATCATCATTAACTTTGACACTGACTCAAAAATCTTAGTTAAGGATGCCCTTAAATCTGTTAAACTCAAAGACACCCCTTATTCAGTGTTTGACCAGCTCCCGAAAGAAGTCCAAGCACGTAGGAAGCAGCTCATCCCGAAGATGAAGGAAGCACGGGAAGCTCCTAAAAAAGGAGATCCAACTATCGCTGATAATTATAGAGGTATTATGTTAACCAGTATATTTTCTAAAATATTTTCTCAACTTTTAGATACAAGGGCCAGAAGTTTTATTGAAAATAAACAATTATTAACCGATTGTCAATATGGATTCGTCAGAATCGTAGCACTATAGATTGTATATTTGTTTTGCAAAGTTTGATAAATTAGAATTTTACATCAAGCAAAAAAAGAAACTGTATTGTGCATTTGTAGATTTTAAAAAGGCATTCGACCTTGTATATAGAAATGGAATATGGTTTAAGTTGTTGAATTATCAGATGTCATCTAAATTTATCAATATGTTAAAAGCTATGTATCGATCAGTGAAAACTTGTGTAAGATCGAATGGTAATATATCAGATCATTTTGAAAGTTATATGGGCGTAAAGCAAGGAGAAACATTATCTCCTCTACTTTTTATAATGTTTATTAATGATATGGAAGCTTATATTAAAGATATTAATGCTGATCTTGTAACAATAGATCACATGCAAATTTTCATGTTGCTATTTGCAGACGACACAGTGTTATTTTCTTATTCGTTGTCTGGTTTACAGGCGTTACTTAATAAATTGCATAATTATTGTGTTAAATGGAATATTACAGTAAATACAGCTAAAACTGTTGCCATGGTATGTAAATCTGGAAATAACCAAGAGCGTTTTGATGTATATTATGATAATACAAGATTAAATGTTGTAAATAAATTTTGTTACCTTGGTGTAATGTTAACTAGTAACGGCAAATTTTATAACGTTCAAAAGGCACTTTCTGAACAGGCATTACGTGCATTATTCACTCTCAATTCCTTATTTGATGTTGTACCTGTTGCTTTATCTGAAAACTTAAGCTATTTGATTCTATGATCTTACCTATTTAAATTATGGCTGTGAAATATGGGGATTCCATAATTCCCCGGATATTGAAAAAGTATATGTTAAATTTCTAAAGCAAATATTGCATGTTAGACAACAAACAACTAATGTTACTGTATATGGTGAAGTTGGGAGGGTTCCTCTTAATATTTTGAGAAAGGAACGCATTATTAAATATTTTTATAAAATTATTAACACACCCGATGTGCTTGTATATAAATCCTTTATGGATAGTAAAATTAACAATGTAAGAGGTTCTTGGCAATCGAAGTTAAAACATTATTAGAAAATTTAGGATTTGCATATGTATGGACAGAAATGTCATTTAGTAAGCAGCAACTGAATGCTGCTATTGAAACATTATACTGTCAATATTATCAAAGGTTTTATTCTTCTGTTGATACAATGCCAAAACTATGCACTTACAAATTATTTAAAAACTGTATAGGATTTGAAAAAATATTTATCATGTGTAAAAAAATGATTCTCATCGCATAGCTCTCACTAGACTTAGATGTTCATCACATAGACTAGCAATAGAAGAAGGTAGATTTAGAAACATATCAAGAGAAAATAGAAAATGTATTTTTTGCAATATGAATGTTGTTGAAGATGAATACCACTTTGTTCTTGTATGCCAACATTACCGTGAAATAAGAAATAAATGTCTTCCAAAATATTATTGTCATTGGCCAACACTACAAAAGTTTCGTATGTTACTGTCAACACAACAATCAAATGTATTAAATAAACTTGCTAAATATATATTCTTAGCAACAAAACTACGTTCAGAAATTAGTTAAAAATAAAAATTTAAAATGTAAATATTATTTAAATATATGATGTCATGAAACCATAATATTCAGTACCTATATAAATTTGGCCTTACCTGATTTATCTGAACTCCTAATATAAACAAAACAATGACCGCATCAGATAGTATTATAGGTTTTAGGAGCACAATTATATTCATGTATAAAATTTCACTTAAGGTGGTAACAACCTTAATTACAACATTCAGGATCTTTAATAGATGGTGTTCTATTTTTGTTCGAACAAATTATATGTATACGTAGATGTCGTTTTGTAACAAAACGAATAAATGAATGTCAGTGAAATAACTTATTTGTCTTTACATCAAAGGCAGAGCTATTTCATTTAAAGAGCTAAAAATAATTATTCATTTAAGTAAATGTTCATGAGTTCATAAAAATATGATTTAAAATTTCAAGGACACAAAATGAAAATGTATTACCTTTCTTGTAACTGTCTCAACCTGAATTTATTAACGCGGAAGATTGGATATTCTGAATCGCAAGGGTAGCAACTCTCTGTGTCTGTCACGTACATAAATGACGTTAAGCTCCCTTAAAACTCTAAGCAGCATGCAAACGTATTATATCTTTGTTTATATTATAGCAGAGCTAATTGTGAACATAGCTCATTGTCTTGTGATGTTTACCAGTATAGCAAAGTGTGTTGTAGCTTACTTGTCGTCTGGTTTGTCAATATAGCTAATTCTGATGTCAGGTTTAAGAACATAACTAATTGTGCCGCGTTCAAAGTGTTTTTTTTAATCATTTTGATTTTCTAAACAATTTCTGTGTAAAGGGCTTTTTTATATCACCGGTGCAGTATGTGCATTTTTATTTCCAATTATACATATACATGTATATAGATAAGTGTTTGTTACTCATCATTTAAGAAATTAAATATGCCTAGCGTGGTACAGTAGGGCGACATGTATTGATAGTAACGTAACGTTGTATCTTTACAGTGTGACTATTGCACGCTGGTGTAAACGAATAAAATTTCATGACACGTTTGTGTCGATTTAATTATAATGTACTATTTGTAAAATATCATTTAAATCATTATCTTTTCGTAAACGTGTTAATACAAAAATTTCATGTTTTTTTTAATCGGGACTCTACTCAAGATTCAACTCTTTACCGGTAATCTATGGTCCGCGTACGGAATTTAATCATGTGTCGTTCTTAACCAATTTAATTTTGTAAATGCTTACTAATAAACATTCACATATACGTTAACATAAAAACTATCCTTTTTATCGCAAGAAACCAAATGTTTCTTAATCTATTTTACTTGTAAGTATAGGTTTAAGTTTATAAGTACGTATTTACAAAATTAAATTTGTCAGGCACATCACTTGATGTTTTTAACCATTGCATAAAATCTATCACAAAGAAATCATTTTGGTACCCAATTCTTTAATTCTAAAATTTGACATCTCAGACTGCGCGGATCGCAAACCCATAATGTTGGTTTTTGTGTGACGCGGCTCATATATTAGATTAACTCTATAGACTGTTTGCTATTCTTCATCAATATGAATTCAAAACTAGTGAAAAATGTAAATTATTTAATTCATTAGTAGCATCAATTCTTAATTACTGTTCGGAGGTATGGGGAAATATTGTGGGTAGTGATATTGAAAAGATTCACTCTAAATTTTGCAGAAAAATCCTAGTTGTTAATATATCAACAAATCTGACAGGATTATATGGAGAAGTTGGTAGAGAACCAATAAAAATTGTAAGACAAGTAAACATGATTAGGTATTGGTTAAAAATTCAAAAATTAGAAGACAACAAACTAATAAAACAAATGTATAATATGTTAAAACTAGATGCAGATAACAATATAACTTATAATGGCCAAAACTGGGCATATCAAATTAAAACAATATAAAACAGACTGGGTCTTTCAGATATATGGAACGATTTACATAAATATCAACATATTCCTGTTTTTGAATTTATAAAACAAAGAATATTAGACCAATATCATCAAACCTGGTTTTCAGAAATAAATAACTCTCAAAGACTTTTAACATATTGTAGGACAAAATATTCATTTTCGATCGAACCTTATCTTGATTATTACAGTTTAGAAAGACGTTTCAAAATTGCTCTTAGTAGATTTCGTCTATCATCACACAATCTTGAAATTGAGAGGGGAAGATACTATAATATTCCAAGATTAGAAAGAACTTGCAAATTTTGTCGTTCTTCACTCATTGAAAATGAATACCATTTTCTACTTACTTGCCCGACATATATAGATTTAAGACACAATTTTTTGAAGCCTTATTATTTTACATGGCCAACATTGCAAAAATTTGATAAGTTAATGATGTCTCAAAACAAGAAAGAAATTATCAATTTATCAAAATATCTTTATTTTGCTAACAAACGGAGAACAGAATTAGAACAGTAGTAATCATCTATTTAAAATGAACCAACAATCTTGTGTAACTAATCAAAAGCTCCTTTGTTTAAATAATAACACGTACTGTAATTTTTAGTGACCTATCACTACACATTATTAACTCCTGCAAGATTCCATTGGCGGAGCCCCTCCAGTCCCAATACATCCACTACCTGAACCAATCGAGGTTGAAGAAAGTGGAATGGAAACATCTCTACCTACAATGGTCACAACTCCGAACACATATGCAGGGGCTGCTGCTCCCGAAAATTGCTCTGATAAAGTGTATGTGTTTTGTGAGAAAGTTTTGAACATCAAAGACGCTAGATCCCGGATCTGCATTAATCGTGCCCATCGGTCTCCGAGCAATCCCATTACAGGCAAAACAAGGCCAATCATCATTAACTTTGACACTGACTCAAAAATCTTAGTTAAGGATGCCCTTAAATCTGTTAAACTCAAAGACACCCCTTATTCAGTGTTTGACCAGCTCCCGAAAGAAGTCCAAGCACGTAGGAAGCAGCTCATCCCGAAGATGAAGGAAGCACGGGAAGCTGGAAACACTGCGTATCTTGTCAGAGATAAGCTGTACATTAACAATGTGCTTTACTCTCCCCGATCCCCACCATACTACGTAGGACGGACGAGAAGAGCGTGACTTATCAATCCTATCTTGGAATGTTGAAGGATTAAAAACACTGTTTAACGGACAATGAATTCTTAAACTTTTGTCACAAATTTTGACTTAATTTTTGTTAGTGAAACTTGGCAATGCATAAATGATGAATATTGTATTGATGATTATGTTTCGATATGTGTGCCTAGGCCTGAAAGTGTAGCGTCAAACAGACGTAGTTTATAGAGGCCACGGTGGTGTTTGTCTTTTTATTAGAAACATCATACAAAATGGTATTACTGTTCTTGAAAAACACACAGCTGGTTTTATAGTTGTTAAACTATGTAAAGATTTCTTTTGTCTTGAAAATGATATTTGTATATGTTTTGCATATATTCACCAAATGATTCCCCTTATTTTAGACTGCATGATTTTGGCTATTTTGAACATTTAGAACATTATATTAGAAAATACAACGATCTTTATAAAATGTGTGTCATCGGTGATTTAAATGCTAGAACTGCAGATAGAAATGATTTTATAGTGTCATCAAGTGTGTTTGATAAATATGTTCACACACTTGACCAAAATACGGAAGAGTGTCCATTACTTTTAAATAATAGGAAAAGTGAAGATATGATTTGTAATGCGTCTGGATTGAAATTGCTTGATATCTGTCGTAGTTCTGATTTAAAAATTGTTAATGGACGAATTGGTGACGATGAGGGAATTGGTCGTTTTACTTACTTGTCCAGGTACGGTAAAAGTGTCATTGATTACGCTATTGCTTCATTATACTTATTTCATATCATATCTGACTTTATACTTTATTATACATAATTATTAAACATTTTCTCAACATGTTCCTGTACAGATAAATTTTAAAGTTAATTGTATAAAAAAAGATAAACATGTCAAATAAAATAATGTACCAAAACTTATTTGGGATAAAGAAAAAGTAAATGACTATAATAATGTTCTAATAATTAAATGATTTTAGTAAACTAATTGACATTGTTAACCAAATTATTTCCTCAATATCACAATAAGTGATGGTGTTGATAATTTTGGTAATGTACTGTATAATGCAGCATATCATGTATTTGGTGTAAACAAACCTGTGCACTGTAATACAATAACATTTAATAAAAAGCATGATAATCCCTGGTTCACGAGCGATTGCAAAACTGCCCGACATGAGTAAAGTGTATCGTCGTTTAAGGATAAATGAAAATTATCTTGTGGTTATCGAGAAACGGAGGTATTATAGAAAGGTAAAACGCAAAGCAAAAATTTTGTATGAGAGCTAACAAAAAAGTGAATTGCATAAAGCTTTAAAAAGTAGCCCTAAGAAATTTTGGGATCGTAAATATAAGAAATTCTAAAACTGATTTGTCAGCTAATGATTTTTATGAACATTTTAAGTCACTGTTTCCAGATACTAACATTTTTAGCGATCAAGATGTGGAAAATACAGTTAATGTTAAAAATTTTGTACATGTAATAGAGCAGTTAGATTGTGAATTTTTAGTTGATGAAGTGATTAAAGCTATATCTAATTTAAAACGTCAGAAAAATGCTGGAGAGGATATGTTAATTTCCGAAATATCTTTAGACTCTAAACATATTATTGCACCTTTGTTATGTAAATTGTTTAATTATATGTATAGTAATTGTGCGTACCCAGACTCATGGACCAAAGGCATATTGGTCCCTGTACCTAAAAAAGGAGATCCAACTATCGCTGATAATTATAGAGGTATTATGTTAACCAGTATATTTTCTAAAATATTTTCTCAACTTTTAGATACAAGGGCCAGAAGTTTTATTGAAAATAAACAATTATTAACCGATTGTCAATATGGATTTCGTCAGAATCGTAGCACTATAGATTGTATATTTGTTTTGCAAAGTTTGATAAATAGAATTTTACATCAAGAAAAAAAGAAACTGTATTGTGCATTTGTAGATTTTAAAAAGGCATTCGACCTCGTTTATAGAAATGGAATATGGTTTAAGTTGTTGAATTATCAGATGTCATCTAAATTTATCAATATGTTAAAAGCTATGTATCGATCAGTGAAAACTTGTGTAAGATCGAATGGTAATATATCAGATCATTTTGAAAGTTATATGGGCGTAAAGCAAGGAGAAACATTATCTCCTCTACTTTTTATAATGTTTATTAATGATATGGAAGCTTATATTAAAGATATTAATGCTGATCTTGTAACAATAGATCACATGCAAATTTTCATGTTGCTATTTGCAGACGACACAGTGTTATTTTCTTATTCGTTGTCTGGTTTACAGGCGTTACTTAATAAATTGCATAATTATTGTGTTAAATGGAATATTACAGTAAATACAGCTAAAACTGTTGCCATGGTATGTAAATCTGGAAATAACCAAGAGCGTTTTGATGTATATTATGATAATACAAGATTAAATGTTGTAAATAAATTTTGTTACCTTGGTGTAATGTTAACTAGTAACGGCAAATTTTATAACGTTCAAAAGGCACTTTCTGAACAGGCATTACGTGCATTATTCACTCTCAATTCCTTATTTGATGTTGTACCTGTTGCTTTATCTGAAAAAACTTAAGCTATTTGATTCTATGATCTTACCTATTTTAAATTATGGCTGTGAAATATGGGGATTCCATAATTCCCCGGATATTGAAAAAGTATATGTTAAATTTCTAAAGCAAATATTGCATGTTAGACAACAAACAACTAATGTTACTGTATATGGTGAAGTTGGGAGGGTTCCTCTTAATATTTTGAGAAAGGAACGCATTATTAAATATTTTTATAAAATTATTAACACACCCGATGTGCTTGTATATAAATCCTTTATGGATAGTAAAATTAACAATGTAAGAGGTTCTTGGGCAATCGAAGTTAAAACATTATTAGAAAATTTAGGATTTGCATATGTATGGACAGAAATGTCATTTAGTAAGCAGCAACTGAATGCTGCTATTGAAACATTATACTGTCAATATTATCAAAGGTTTTATTCTTCTGTTGATACAATGCCAAAACTATGCACTTACAAATTATTTAAAAACTGTATAGGATTTGAAAAATATTTATCATGTGTAAAAAATGATTCTCATCGCATAGCTCTCACTAGACTTAGATGTTCATCACATAGACTAGCAATAGAAGAAGGTAGATTTAGAAACATATCAAGAGAAAATAGAAAATGTATTTTTTGCAATATGAATGTTGTTGAAGATGAATACCACTTTGTTCTTGTATGCCAACATTACCGTGAAATAAGAAATAAATGTCTTCCAAAATATTATTGTCATTGGCCAACACTACAAAAGTTTCGTATGTTACTGTCAACACAACAATCAAATGTATTAAATAAACTTGCTAAATATATATTCTTAGCAACAAAACTACGTTCAGAAATTAGTTAAAAATAAAAATTTAAAATGTAAATATTATTTAAATATATGATGTCATGAAACCATAATATTCAGTACCTATATAAATTTGGCCTTACCTGATTTATCTGAACTCCTAATATAAACAAAACAATGACCGCATCAGATAGTATTATTTACTTTGTATGCACCAGTGATCAGATGGGCCAAGTTGTACTGGTACGGAATATTGTTCTTTTACAAATGTTTGTATTTTTTACTTGTTTTCAACTTTGTATAAATCATTTGTTTTGATATGATTAATTTTATTCTATACTTTCTATTTCAATATTAATGCTGTCACTGGTTATATATATTCATGTGAATATTGTTCTTTAGTTATTTATATAGTTCATTGTAATAACATAATCATGCTCTTCTCATTGTAATAAATGTCACCGTCTTGCATGTTATATATGTGGGTAAAGAACATTTAAATATGTTCATATGCTCAATAAAATATTGAATTGAATTGAATTGAATTGAATTGAAATTATATTATTGTAGGCTAGAAGTAAATGTATAGTACTTAATGCTGAAATAAATTGTTGTTGTTGTTGTTGTATTAAAATAAAATATTGGGTCAGGTATCTCACATTTACCAACAACAACTTATTTAATTCGTTCGTAGGTTTTTTTGTGTGTGCAAAATTGTGCCGTCCCAATGAGTAAATCCCAGCAAAAAATGAACCAATTAATGGGCGTGCTCTGGAGTGCGGGTAACTAATACCTGCACTCCAGCAGTTAACGCACTGTGCATCTATATGTATACGATTTAACTTTGGCAAATTTCCAACTGAAAGGTCCCAAAACTAGGATGCAAAACAAAATTAACGTATGGTTTATAAGTTATGGACACTTTTTCTGAACTAGAAGTTTTTGTAAGAAGGGCTTAACAATCTATAAAATCCTTTTGATTATTGTTATGAAATAAATTATAACATCAATGTCACAAATCACACCAGCAATATGATTGTTTCTACATAAAATGTTTTTATATGTATAAATGTTACCCTACCCCACCCACTTTAAATACTTATTTGACCATTTCCCTATTTAAAAAACTTTATTCAGAATATCCCTAAATTTTACCACAATGAGGGACTGTCTTTAAAGTTTGCTTACTTTTTTAAGGTATATTGATTGATATTGCAAAAATATAAAATACTTTTACCGTGTAGTTTTTTATTTATTAGTCTTAGAAAATATCTGGTACCATATTTGCTATTAAATTTGGCATTTTAGCCAATAATTACCTACAGTAATTATGAAATAATCAAACACTTTTAAAAAAATTCTTTCAATAATGGATCTGAAAGATGCATAAATAAAGTTGAAAAAAGAAAAAAAAAAAGTTGCCCTTTCTGTTGTTTGAACCCACGTCCCTCAGTTTTGATACAGTTGACAGTAATTCTCGTCTATTTTGAATACTCTTCAAAGCGGAGGTAATGCATTAGGGGTATACTACCTTTAGACCTGATTTAATCATTCACATTTTCTATCTAATTAGAAATTAAACATATTTTATGTTTTCAATTTTACGATTCGTATGATGTTTTATACCTCCCCCCCCACTTCACAAGGAAGTCAAACAGCAGTTCAATATTAATAGGTTCGAGTTGTAAGCACAACAGTGCTGACTGTGAACGGCATCTGGCAGTTTCAAACAAAAGGACTCCTTATAGTGAAAGAAATAGTGATTCACCCAATGGGTTATAAGGAAATGACCTTATATTGCGTACATCGGCAAATACTTTGAAAAAATTAAGAATGTTTTTTGACGTAAATTTTTTTGACTTCAGACTGCGCTCATTGCGCATTACTATGTTTGCTTAGATATGTATACGGTAGACATAATATGTTGAATTGTTATAACTTTTGTTTCATTGTAAAGAGGATAAAATGCGCATTAATATAGAGTTTGTTTTATGAACTGTTGATAAATATTTTTACGTGTGAATTAGATTGTTGCTTAATTCCGGATTTTTCTGGATCATCCATCGTTATAATACATACCTCATTGTGTTGTTTATCAGCAAAACTAATGATTCTATCGTGCATATTATTTTTTGTGTGGTCCTTTAGATAAACATAGTTTATTATGTAGTCAAGGTACATCAACAGACCTCTTTTGTACTATCTTTTTTAACATTTTTTTTCTATTTTAAAGCATTTTTTTAACAAAACAGTCATAATGAAATAACACTAAAGACTTTATTTTTACTGCTTTATTACTATTTATAACACAAATCTGTTTTTACTTAGTGGCAAAAACTGCTTACACAGAGAAAACATTTTTATTGATTTTGGTCATAAATTGGCCTCTTTTACCATGTTCCCTGACATAATTTCCCTTTCAAGCCTATTTTCAGACAAATAAGAGAGTAACCAAATTCATTGATTTTTTAAAAATATATTTTCTTATCTTTGAGATGATTTAAATAAAGGATTTCAAATTGAAGCCCTTTTTAGCTCACCAGAGCATGCTCAGGGTGAGCTTTTAGGATCGATGATTGTCCGTCGTCCGTCCGTCGTCCGTCGTCCGTTCGTTCACATTTTGTTGTTAACACTCTAGCGGTCGCATTTTTGCCTCAATCATCATCAAACTTGGTCAGGATGCTTATCTAGTTGATAGCTCGGATGAGTTCGAACATGGGTCATCTCAGATGAAAAACTAGGTCACAAGAGCTAAAAATAGAAAAACCTTGTTTACACTCTAGCGGTCACAATTTTGCCTCAATCATCATCAAACTTGGTCAGGATGCTTGTCTAGGTGATAGCTTGGATGAGTTCCAACATAGGTCATCTCAGATGAAAAACTAGGTCACAAGAGCTAAAAATAGAAAAACTTTGTTAACACTCTAGCGGTCACATTTTTGCCTCAATCATCATCAAACTTGGTCAGGATGCTTGTCTAGTTGATAGCTTGGATGAGTTCCAACATGGGTCATCTGGGATGAAAAACTAGGTCACAAGAGCTAAAAATAGAAAAACTTTGTTAACACTCTAGCGGTCACAATTTTGCCTCAATCATCATCAAACTTTGTCTGGATGCTTGTCTAGGTGATAGCTCGGATGAGTTCGAACATGGGTCATTTCTGATGAAAAAGTAGGTCACTGAAGCTAAAAATAGAAAGACATAGTAAACACTCTAGCGGTCACATTTTTGCCTCAATCATCATCAAACTTGGTCAAGATGCTTGTCTAGGTGATAGCTTGGATGAGTTCGAACATGGGTCATCTCGGATGAAAAGTAGGTCACCGGAGCTAAATATAGAAAAACTTTGTTTACACACTAGCGGTCACATTTTTTGCCTCAATCATCATCAAACTTGGTCAGGATGCTTGTCTAGTTGATAGCTTGGATGAGTTCGAACATTAGTCATCTCGGATGAAAAACTAGGTCACAGGAGCTAAAAATAGAAAAATCTTGTTAACACTCTAGTGGCTACTGTTTTGATCCAAATAACCTGTAAATTGGTCTGAAAGTTTGTTTTGATGATTTCTAAGTCAAGTTCGAACATGGGTCATCTCTGATGAAAAACTAGGTCACACCGCCCAAATATTGAAAAACCTTGTTAACATTCTAGTGGTCATATTTTCGACTCAATTATCATCAAACTTGGACAGGATGCTTGTCTAGGTAATTGCTCAGTTGAGTTCGAAATCGCATGTGAAACTAGGTCACCGGAGCTTAAAATAGAAAAATCTTGTTAACACTCTAGTTGCTACTGTTTTGATCCAAGTATCCTGGAAATTGGTCTGAAAGTTTGTTTTGATGATTTCTAGGTCAAGTTTGAATATGTGTCACCTGGGTAAAAAACTAGGTCATACTGCTCAAATATGGATAATCCTTGTTAATACTGTAGTGGTCACATTTTTGACTCACCTGTCATGAGACTTGGTCAGAATGCTTGTCTAGGTAATTGTTTGGATGAGTTTGATGGGTCAGGTGAGCGATCTAGGGCCATCATGGCCCTCTTGTTAAGAAAGTGACTTAAATTTAAGCAGTATTTAAGACCCGTAATCGAATTATCATGTTCATCATAACAACTAATTGGAATGTTAGATAATGTTGCAATCTTCGTCAAATTAACTGTTTGTGTCTTCCATTTTCTCATTATAGCTAATTATGTCTTCATGTAAATCAGCAAGAGTGTTTATGTGTTCGTGTTCCTTAACATAGTTTATTGTGTTTGACGTTGTGTTGTATTAACAAAGCTATTGATGTCTTGCCGTTTCTCAATACAGGGGAAAATGTTTTCATTTTTATCGTTATAGCTAATTATGTTGTCACTTGAATCAACACAGTTAATTTTGTTGTCATGTTTATTTTACTTTTTTGTTTTACATCGCGACAACCCTGTATAGGTGATATGGCGACTTTCTAGCTTTATAGGTTGAGGAAAACTAAAGGTGCCCTTCCATGCATTATATCAGTCGCTAACAGGCATCCGAGTAGAATCACCAACGTCCTGATAGCTAGCTTGATAGCTTTTTCACATGATACCACTTGCAAAAGTTTTCACCATAAAAATCAACATATACAAGCAAATTACATTTTCTATGAATGCAGAAAAAAACCAACAAATATCTTGTCTTTAACATATCATTGTATTTTTTCACGTTTATTTATACAGCAGAAACAATACGTTATACATGTATGTAAATATGTAATAATTATATAGATCGTTTATCTACAAAACAAATATATTTCATGTTCATCAAAATATTGTTGCAAATTAAACCTTTGAACCTATTTTGATGTAGAATTTTGAATATAAAACAGTGTATGACAAATAAGAAATAACATAACATTACAAATCTTTATTTGTCTTTATCTCTAATGGTAAGAGTGACTTCCCTTGAATTGAGTTGTTTATTTTTTGCACGGGAGAAAAGTGAAAGAAAATACAGAAAACGAAGACTTTCACGTCGACAGATACTTTCTAAAATTGACAGACAGAAATAGGTGTGGTGTATGCAAGCTGTGTAACAGTCATTATTTGAATTATGTGATTTGAATTTGTTTCTTGACATTGATAAACCTTGTATATATATACTACATAGTGGTCATCTACCCGTGACGCTTTTTTCTACACAAATCCACGTCCGATTTGTCATTGAGGCCCGTCATGGGTGTTACAATTGATATATGGAGAGGGCGTATAGGATGTTTTAGTCAACCTTGTAAGACCAGGAATAGAACTCAACATTTAACTTTAAATAAAGGCTATGTCTGCTTGAGCATTCGCATTGCCCTTTTCCTGCTTCTCACTTTGATTGGTGGTATTGAGCCAAATCCCGGCCCCGGTCCCGGTACGAGGAGGGGTAGTATTTCAAATGCACGCAGTGCTGTAACTAGATCAGGTGGGAGAATCGCAGAAAATCCAAGAGGCCAACAGGAACGTGAAAATGATTCATTCTCAAATACACAGACAATTAGTTTGAATAGTTCTCAATCTACTCTTAATACGTGGTTTCCTACTGTAACACAGGCTAGTCCAATCAATAACTCTGATGCAGCGTCTCGTTCAACTGGAGCAACAAGTAATTCAACCAACAGTCCTGTGCGAAACACACCTGTAAATGACACTATGCCCATGTCTATTTTGTTAGATATACAAGCTCATGTTCGCGGTTTAGACAGGAAATTTGACACACTTGAGCAGTCCATTAATGACTTAAAATCAGAGAATTTTAAACTACGTGAGCAAAATGTAAAACTGACTGGCAAAGTAGATCAATTAGCAACTATTGTTAACGAGCTAGAAATCTCAAATAATTCTCTAAACGAAAAACACGAACAGCTTGAAAGTCAGTCAAGGCGCCAAAACCTTATATTTTATGATATAAAAGAATCGCATAAAGAAACATGGGAACAATCCGAGCAGGTAGTACGTGACTATATTCGTGATGAGCTTAGTATGAACGAATCCGATACATGTATAAGAATAGAAAGAGCACATCGTTTATACAGTAAAAACAAGCCTCGCCCACTTATTGTTAAGTTCTCCTTCTACAAAGACAAGGAAATTGTGCTGAAGAAGTATCGCGAAATCACCAAGGCAGCGCGTAATCAGCGTAACCATGACGACAACATTAGTGACCCAGGGTCAGACCGGCACAATGATGTTTCTTCTTCCGGTTCAAATGTTAGGATCAGTGAGGACTTCCCGAAACGAGTAAGAAATATACGTGCCCTTTTAATACCTTTTCTAAAAGAGGCTATTAGCAAGGGTGAAAATGCGTTTTTACGATATGACAAACTCGTCATAAATCATCGTGTTTATTCATACGACAGTGAGAAAGAACGTCCGGTTACGGTTACAAGATAGGAGATCGGCAAGGTCCCAAGTACCAACAATGACAACTGTCTTCAGTCTTTACAAAACTCTAGTAATATTCTCCATGAAACAAACTTTGGGCATCACTTCCGCAATGAAAATGACTATTCTAGTAATATTGATTTAAAGATGTGTTCCTGGAATATTGAAGGATTAAAAAAATATTATAATGATATTAGCTTTCAGTCATACTGTTCACGCTTTGATATATTAAGTTTCTGTGAAACTTGGGGTGTTTCAAATGATGAATTCGAAAGCTTTTTACCTGGTTATACAAACTTTAACTTTTGTAGAAAAAAGAAGAATACAGCTGCACGTGGTTCCGGAGGCGTGACGGTTTTTGTTAAAGACTGGTTGATCAAACGTGGGTCTATAAAACGTGTATTTGATAATATTGCTGAATGTGTAGTGCTATTAATTAGTGCTGAATCTATGATTTATGTGAATGATATTATTCTTATATTTACATATGTATCTCCAGAATACTCGTCTATTTATTCGATTGAAGATAATAATGGTATTGAAATTTTGAATACAAGTATTAGTCAGATTAAATGTAAATATCCCGATGCAGAATTATTTTTGGCGGGAGATTTAAATTCACGTATAAAAAACTTCAATGACTTTGTGTTAGATGATAATCTATTGTTTATATTTGGTGATGATGTACCATACCCAGAAGATGATTTTAATATGCCTAGATTATCTAAAGATACAGAGTTTAATCGTTTTGGATTATCACTTATTGAATTATGTTGTACTTATGGTATACATGTTTTTAATGGAAGATTTTTTGATGATATTCCTGGTAACTATACTTGTTTAGCAAATAATGGAGCCAGTGTTGTAGATTATATGGCAGCTTCTACTAGTTTGTTTAAATATGCAACATATTTTAAAGTTGATAATATTGACGAGTCTGTACATTTTCCTATTATTTGCCATTTTTCATTCCCTTCTATAGGTAGTCAAAATCAGTATAATTTTGAAAATGGTGAGAATATGTCACCATGGCTGAAGTATAAGTGGAAACCAGAATTCAAAGAAAATTTTATAAATAAACTTACGCCCAAGATTCAACAATTTGATGAAATACGTATTAATTCACAGAATAGAACTTTGTCCTCGTTTCTTCCAGACTTTTTAGATATATTAAAAGTTTCTGCAGATGATATGAAATGTAAACATCACAAAAACGTATCATCTCAACCATTATGGTGGGATAACCAATGTCAAATTCTAAAAAGAGATAAAACCCGTTTTCTTAGACAGTTCCGGATTTCAAATGAAAGAGATGATTTAATAAAATATAAAACGTCCAAAAACAAATTTAAAGCACTATGTAAAAATAAACAGTATTTCCACTGCAAAGCTAAACGGAAGCTGTTGGTTGATTCCAGGAAAAATGCAAAACAATTCTGGAATATTCTTAAAAAAGGTAATAGTAAAGAAAAAGTAGATTCTTTAATAACATGTAATGAATGGTATGATTATTTTAAATTACTCTTGAATCCCGTAACTGGGGAAAATAGTTCTGTCGACGAGCAGCCCGTGGTCAATGTGAATCGTGATTACTTAAATTGTGACGAAATTAACGTTCCTATATCTGATCTAGAAATAATGCAAAGCATAGACCATTTACGTGCTAACCGGTCGCCTGGACCTGATGGTGTCTGCTTAGAAATGTACAAACATTCTATTCATATAATTTTACCATTTTTGAATGCTCTTTTTAATGAAATTTTTGAAAACGGAAACTTCCCAGAAGAATGGAGTCAAAGTATTATCACTCCAATACATAAGAAAGGTTCTAAATCAGATCCAAATAATTATCGAGGTATTTCTTTAATAGATTCCCTATGTAAAATATTTGTTAATATATTAACTATTCGTCTTACTAAATGGTGTGATAACTATAATGTAATTGATGAGTCTCAGGCTGGATTTAGGAAAGGCTATTCAACAATTGATAATATTTTTACTCTAATGTCTTTGATCCAGAAGTACCTATCGAAGAAACGGGGTAGATTTTATTGTATATACATAGATTTTGCAAAAGCTTTTGACAGTATTCAGCATCAAAAATTATGGGACGCTTTTTCTAGAAATAAGATCAATGGAAAATTTTTAATGATAATAAAATCTATGTATGCAAAACTTAAATCATGTGTTAAAGTTGATGACAAACTAACAAGCTTCTTCTCATGTAATACTGGAACAAGGCAGGGCTGTGTTGGAAGTCCGATAATTTTTTCACTTTTCATAAATGATCTAGTTACTTTTCTGCATGAAAAATGTAGTAGAGGTATTTTTGTATCCAATGACATTGAAGAGTTAATCGCTCTTATGTTTGCTGATGATGTGTCTAGCTTTTCTGACACCGTTATAAATTTACAGCAGCAAATAAATTATATTGAAGATTATTGTAAATCTGTTAATATGAAGATAAACTTAAGTAAAACGAAAATCATTGTTTTTAGAAATGGCGGTGTTTTGAAAAAAACTGAAAAATGGTTGTTTAATAATGAACCTATTGAAGTTGTTCCATTTTACAAATATTTAGGTGTATTTTTCACACCAAAGTTAGTATGGTCTAAAACACAAGAGATGCTTGCACTACAAGGACTTAAAGCTTCTGCTTGTATATTCAATTTTCAAAGACAATTTGGTCACATTGATCCTATTGATATGTTCAAAATTTTTGATTCAATGGTAAAACCTATATTGTGTTATGCGTCAGAAATCTGGGGTTATAATTATGTTGATAAGATTGAATCTGTACAAGTTAAATTCTGTAAACAATATTGTAACTTGTCACAAAATACAACAAGCTATTTTGCTCTTGGTGAATGTGGAAGATTACCTCTCTGTACTATCTATATGACAAATTGTGTTAAATACTGGTTAAAACTGACACGTATGGGAGATCATAGGTACCCAAAACATTGTTATTTGATGTTAAAACGACTACACGAATCTGGACGGAAAACATGGGCTGGCAACATTAAAGATATGCTTTTTCAATTTGGTTTTGGATACGTATGGATCTCTCATGATGTCGGTGATGACTTAAATTTCATTAATATGTTTAAGCAACGCTTATTTGATTGTTATTCACAAAACTGGCATAATGCTGTTGATTCTTCTCCTAAAGCATTACATTACAAGTACTTTAAAACTTTACTTAATGTTGAACGATATTTAAGTTTAGATTTAGCATATAAGTATAGAAGGGCTTTTTCTAATTTTCGCTGTTCATGTCATAATCTTATGATAGAGAAAGGTAGACATATTGGAATAGATAGAGATTTAAGATATTGCTTTCATTGCCTAAAGACAAATATTTATGTTATTGAGGATGAATATCATTTTTTCTTTGAATGTTCACTATATAACAATATCAGAGCTGTCTATTTTAAAGATACATGGTTACATCATCATTCCCATCATTTATTTTATTCTCTCATGTCATCAACAATTATAAATGAAGTAATATCTATTGCTAAATATATATATATTATGCAATGAATGTAAGAAAGGAAGAGCTAAATACTGTATAATTATTTACAAATTCAATTCATTACATCTAGTTACAAATGTATTTGCAATTTATCACTCTACTGTTTGATGTATTGTTGTACTTTGTATTTTGGGCCTGAGGCCTATATTACTTGAAATAAACTGAAACTGAAACTGAAACTGAAATTTGGCATAAAATAGCATGAGCATACATTTATAGAAATGATAATACAGCATTGCTTTATTTACGCGGAATCAGGATGAAAGAATCGGGAAAATTTCAAGTATATTTTGTCAAACTTCTTTGTTTGTGATAAGATAGGATGTGTTTATCTAGTTCACAATCTAAATAGTATGAAGGCTAAATGATAGCTTTAATTATTTATTCATATTGCACGAAAACTACAAAAAATTCGTTATTAGTATTCATGTACATTTATAATATAGTATAAGCAGATTTTTTTGATAAGAGTCAAAATATCAATTTTGACTTAGAGATAGACTTTAATTTCGCAACTTATATCAGCCTTGTTATAACAAGAATTATCTAGGCTCCATTTGTCAAGGACATCTTTAAAATAATTTATTTTTAGAATATATTTTAGTTCCAGTAACCTACTTATACAGACTACAATTAATAGTAATAGAACTTTTGTAAAATCCTCAGCTGTTTTCGCAATGTTGTTACAAGTAAGAACACACAACACTTATTCCTATAACTAATTGTTTGGTGTTAGGAAACTAATATAAAAGCAATGGCTTCCAGCTACTCAATCCTTTGGCGATGTAATAAAAGTAGTGCAAAATATTTAAATAAGTTTACTATGCACACAGTGTGAGTAATAATCAGAACGGAATCAGTTGACTATGTATGCCGGAGGGAAATTCAGTTGGGTCACTGTTTTTATTACTTTTGCTTCAAAGATGTTTAAGAAAGAGTATAAGGATCGGAGGAAGGAATAAAAATAAGTCTTTCACGTTACAATCTATGACAATAATATTGGAAAGTATATTATGAATGTAGCATAAAATATTTGTCATATTATACGAAGCAATATATGCTTATTATTTTTACATTATATAATTTAAGAACAAATACGTGAGGAATAACCAACTAACAAATTGTGTTTGATGGCCATACCATACTATAAGATACCAAACAATACTTAAACATGACTGTGCAAAGAAAAGTACATACATCAATATTATGCAAATCAATACAATGTAAAAAATACACATGTAGAAATATTAATTAATCGAATTCTACCATAATAGTCAGAATTGTGAGGGTTACGTAAGAAAATTGCCATAAAAGCTAGAATAAGGCTAGGTTGTCCCCACAGCTAATATTTATTTAGCATCAGGTGGTTGCCTTATTGAATGTTGCAATCTATGACGATGACTGTAGTCAAATATTTGAACAGTCTGAAAAGAGGCTGGTCAAATTTCATTGGGCAATCTATGACAATGACTACAGTAAAATAGTACAATTGTTCCAGAAGAGGCTGGCCATATTTCATTTGGCAGTCTATGGCCGTCGATTTAGTAAAATATTATAACTGTAGGAGCATGGTCGTGCGATATGTCATTAGACAATGACTTTGGTAAAATATTTTTTAAAAAATGACAGCATGCGCTCTGTAAATTTCACGTGGAATTCACATTCTCTGGCATTCTATTACAATGATTTACAAAAACAATATTACGAATGTTGCAGCAAACACTTAGCAATCTTAGCAAATTTTTGACAAAATCAATGAAAATATTCACCGAAAAGGTAAATATGTAACTGAACAGTCGATTTACGGGTTGTCCGTTAACATTGTACAAACAAAGTATATAAATGATGATCATCTATGCAGTATGTCTTATAAAAAAACTGCTATTTTGTTTCACTTATGAAATTTTCTAATAAAACGTAAATACGAATATCCAGAATTGCATGTTATGTTTTGTATTTTTCCCAATAATATAATGTGCTGTCACTGATCACATCTTATATGCGACATTGCAGCAAATAGTTACATTCAAAGTATTCAACAACTCCATTTCACATTGATTACACTTATTGTATCCTTTTCTATTACCTTCTGCGGAGAAGAACAGCTTACATATAATTTGCGATTACTTCCACTGTATGCTACATAGTGTGGGCCGAAAAGGGTCATATTCTTTAATCCCGTGTACTCACATTTCTTAAAGCTTCTCGACAACCTGATAATTCTGTAACCAGTGAAAATTAACAACGTACTATCTTCGAGCTTCTGTATTCCTTCAGGTCTAAAATATGTGTCATCCCGAAATTGTTGTACAACATTACCTTGCCATCCTATTTCCATGCACTTGCCACTACCTTTAGAGTAATCAGATACAAACATGGATTTCTCATCACTGCTGATTACAATCTTTTGAGGTCCGTCAAACAATCCAGGAGTATCTAACACATGTATCATATTCCCGTCCAAATCCAGAATAACCAGCTTTCCTGGATTGCAATTACAACCTACCACTAGCTTGTCCTGACAATAAGCTAGGCAAAAACACTTTTCTTCGACATTTATACGACGATCTGGAGACAAACTTGTATCAGTATAAGACATGACCTGTATACATTTTTCATCAGGTAATGCAACAGCAAGTTTATTGTGTGGAAGTATAACCAAATCATTTGGACCTGAAGACAGGTTTTTATCTGACACCAGCGTTCCTGTGTCTACATCTATCGTCTTAATTTTCCTATTGCCATGATCACTGACGATCAGATGAGTGACAGAAATCATAACAGCCCCAGACACATTACTTTTCTTTTCATCAGAAGGAAAAGTCACGTTGAATGATCTCTCATACTTCAAATATAATTTATTATCTGCTGATGGTTTGCCGTATGTTGAAATTTTTCCTAAGATTTTCTCTTGTTTCAGTTGATCAAGTAGCCTTTCGTTCCGATCGAATTGAATGTCGTCATATGTCATGTTATCTTGAACAGCCCGAAATTCCTCCCTTTTCAGAGTCATCACACGAGGTCTGACATTTTTCAATTCAATGAAAAGCTTATTATGCTTGTTTGCTTCCTTCAGGGCTTGAAGAAATGACTGTGAACGTTTCACCTCCTCGGCTATTTTTTCGCAAACAACCTGGATATTCTCGAGTTTGTTGTTTGCTGTGTTAACAACAGCTTCAGCTTCTGTCATCATCATTAGTTCCATCTGATCTAGACGATCGTTTATTTCCTCCCTAAAGAGCCTTATGTCTTCAACAAATTTTTTCTCACTTTGTTCTAGTTGTTTAGCAGCAACGGCAGCCTCCATAATGTTATTTTCACATTTCTTGACCAACACTTCCATTGTTTTGTTCAATTGTATCCATTCGCCAGATACGTTTCCTGAAATCTCAGGAATATAGTCAACTTTACATTGTTTGTGTTCAAGTGTAACACAGACATAGCATGCCACGGTTTTGTGAGTGTTACAATGGAATTCCAGTGGTTTATCCGTATGCTTGGAGCAGTTTTCGAAAAGTTCGTCACCACTTTTATTAACGGTCGTTTGTTGTGTTGGCATGGCGTCTTTATCAAGCAAAATGTGATTTCTACATGGCTTTGGCCTTTTATGATTTTCAAAACAATTTTGGCAGAGGTGTTCCTTGCAGTCTTGACAATATCCATATGCCGGTACTTTCAAACCATCTTGATCACATGGAAGGCAGTATAATATCGGAATCTTCTGCGTGTCAGCAATAATTTTTCCAGATACATCCATTTCTGCCTGAAAAGATATCTTTAATAAGACAGTGTTGTAACAATTTATATCTACATAATATGAAGATGACATTAGATGACGTTTACATCAAATTCGTTATCTATAGCTTAAATAGTTCAATGTTTCACATGGATATAATAATGACACACAGTGATATTGATAATTCAATTATTGCTAGTCCAGAAGATCAAACGTAAAATGTTAGTTTCACAATATGGCAATATCATTTATTTTCCGGATATCCCATTTGTGGAGTTTTAACCGCCGACAAAACATTATAACGCTTGTCCCTCTTTTAACATACTCATGTAATAATATATCCTTTACGACCTATGACGAACTCGATATGATATATGTATAGAATAGGTCACGTGTGACTATTGTCTATGAAATTTAAGTCAAGCGATTTTAAACAACTTTGTTTAACAGACAAAAGAATATATATTATGTGCGACTAATTTAATTTATCGATTGATTTTTAAGTAAAGAAACATATGCGACTTTTTATTATAACTTGGTATACACATTTATCACACACCCGTGCCGATTGATTTTGCGACTCCGTAAAAATGGTATTGCACCGTGGTCGTGCATATATTTTGACGTAACTATATGCGCTATACAAACATAGTGTAAAGGCACGCTAAATGTTCGCGTTATACTATATGCGCGTCGGTGAAAAATGACTCTTTTTCCAATTTAAACAGTTTTTATTTTGGGTGTGTGATAAAAAGAATATTAAATTCGTATAAGTTTATTACTGAATTTATTGAACTCGTTGAATAAACTAAAATCATTCTCGCCATAATATAATTTTATTCAACTCGTGCAATAAATACAGTATTGAACTTACACTCATTCAATATTTCATTTGAACATTTAAAAATTGTTATATTTTAGCATGGTCATATTTGTTTTTACATTAAAGGGATAAAGCGGGTGGAAATGGTAAGATTACTGAATTCAGTTATGTGTGATCAAACATCCAAATATATTGTGAATATTTGCTATTATACATTGTTTAAATCCTTGATATGGTTTGTATTTTGTTTAGTTTTCAATTCATCCCTAAAAAATAATATTCCGACTTAGAAGGATGATTTAATTATACATACGAAATGCATAGGAGAGATAACTTTCTCGATAACTATGCTGGAAGATTTTTATCAACATAGTACATTATGATTATCAATACCAAATGTTTTGCTATGTTTAAAAACGTAGTAGAATGATTATGATGTTTATTTACATATAATGTGAAAATTTATTTAACAACGATGATGACATCTGATGAAACACTATCATTATATTCTGTGATATTAATTGCCAAATATGATATTTGGTCATAATATACATTTATCTTTATCCCGTTAAGAACGTTTATGCAACATTGAAAAACAAAGTATACCATATTTCGCCATATTTAGAATCAATTAATTTTAGGGCATTGCTGTGTGAATGATTCCGACATGTTTGATTTAATTTTAAATTTAAGGGTCATGATAAAAATCTTTCATCAATAGTTTAACAATAGTAAAAATCGAAATATCTAATCACATAAAATGGAAAATGTTATATTAAGCATAAACCCTAATCGAAATTATCCTTATACATTAAGACATCGCTCTAGCATATTCAATTATTAAATAGCTTCAAACATTTAAATACATGACCATACATATAATGTGTATGTCATATAGGCATATTTGTAGCAGGATAACTCAAGTCTGGCGGGAACACATAATACATTTCAGTTCGTGATAATATACATGTAACAGTATGTTGGGTTTGGATAGTATGTCACATTGACCTTAGTGAAGTCAGTAGTAAAGTACAAGACTAGCTACTTAATCTTTTATTTGAGATCTGTCTTCATATTGACACAGTAAAATTACAATTTAAAATTCGAATGTTAAATTGGTACATGTACATTATTTATTTTTCAGATAATTTCTATAATAGGTAGTAAGATGTATCATCGAACCCGTGGAAATAAAACCTTGCAATATTTAATTTATTTTGACATTAGTTTAATTGAGTATCTAATATAAAATTATGCACGTATATATTGATATATTTTATCATACAATGTTATTACTTCATTTCACAAAGAAATCACGTTTAAGAATGATATCCGTTGTGATTGAATGAAAAGGCGAATTTTTCGTTTACATTAAGTTGTATACACACATGTTGAATAATTGTGAGATCGATATGATATACCGACTTTTTATAATTACTTTACATAAGCAGTTAAACAAGTTCTTATCTAATAAACTGCTTGATAGATTGTGACCTTTTTTATAATCATTTATTATTCGTATAAACTTTTACAAAATATATTATATGTATGTCTATCCATGTTAAACTAGAACTATCGCTGAATGCGATTCATACCCCCATCAATGTCCTTGACAGAAGACGACTTGGAAAGGTGGTTAAGGAATAACTTATGTGGCACAAATATATAAAAAGAAATTATCTCTGGTTAAAAAAGACTAACTGTACAGGTAATAGTATAAATATATATTATCAAATCATGTTCGAAACAGTTACAAATAACCTTTCATTTTCCCAGTGTACTAAACATTTTATTTATAAGTCAATTTTTGACATTCAAGTGTGGCCTTGACCTTAATCTGGCACAAGGGTAAGATGGGTTTTGCACATCGCCCAGTTGGGGTGAACATTTGAGTAAATTTTGAAGAAAATCCTTCCATTAGTATAGAATTTACAGAGTGGACACAACATATTGTCTAGTATTGATTGTATGTAAATTTGAAGACTTAAAAGGGGGCAGTACTTTGTCAAAATGCAATACAGAGAAATGAAACTTGACCTGCATATCTTATTTGCGACACCTCATATATCTTTTAAGTTTCAAGCAAATGCCTAAGCTAGTTTCAGAAATATTGTTATAATCTAAATGTATCTTGTATTTTTTTGTCTGTTTTGTAAGTCTTAAATAGATAATGCACATATACTTTAATGTATAATTTATCTATAAATATTAACTTCTTTTTCTTACTTAAGTTTTTTTCTTATTTTCATTTAATTGTGTACTTGATTATTTTTATTTCAACTATTGTTACATTTCACGCTAAATGTGTCAAGCTTAAATTATAACTAGATTTAATCTACAGATTAAAACGCAAAATTAATATATCCTGCTTAAAGGTAAATATTAAGAGATGTTAATGGTTCTAGGTGACAATACTATTTATATGATCAAGGGATTTTAGGCCCTTAGGGAATAATTATGAGATCTGCCATCACATATCTATTGAATATATGATTGTTTTATTTCCTTTCCCTTTTTAAATGTGTCAATATCTTCCTGTATGATTAAATATGCTCACTTTCTTGTATGTATATATACTGGTCAGAAATTCTGTGAAGTCATATTCCATCTTGACTGTCACAGAATAAAGAACTCATGTTTTTCAAAATTTAAATCTTGGATTTTCATTTTATCAGGTATGTTGAGTTACTTATTTTTTTATATCTGTTGTTTTTCATTCAATGTTTCACTGTAAGAAATATGTTTTATTTTATCTTAAGCTGTTTCTCTTAAGTATGTTTTAATTATATATTTTGCAGATTTTTCAATACTTTGCATATTAAATAATCATTGTATTTTATAACTTAAATAACTGAGATCTTGGAATATTTCTTATTGTTGAAGTAAATTAAATTGACATAGGATAATGTACATGTATAACATTAAGTTTTTGCTTTATAAGAAATGTTAACTCAAGGTATTTATTTATTTAAATTTGTAAATAAAATATTTCTATTTTGGTCATTAATAAATTGTTCCATAAGTAATATTTTTTTTCACATAATTTATATTGATATAGTTGGTTTTAAATATTATGATAATTCTCTTTTACTCAATCATCAGTTTCATTTCAAAGCTATTTAAAGTTCATTTTATAAGTATCGGTTGATTAAGGATTTTTGTCATCGACCAAGATTTCGGTATCTTCTCACATGCAAAGCGAGTTATTGTTAAATTCCCCATATCATGTATTAAATTTGTTAATCTAAATATTACAATTACTGAATAATTATTATAATTATTTATTATGTATTGTAATGTATGATATATTCCATCTTGACTGTCACAGAATAAAGAATTAATGTTTTTCAAAATTTAAATCTTGGATTTTTATTTATCAGTCCTCTAGCATATCTCCAAAAGGGGCGCGCATCGAGATCCGTATAACAATATTAAAGTACATGTTAAAATTTAAGAACATTTTCTAAGTCAATTTTTGACCTTTAAGTGTGACCTTGACCTTTAGCCGGCACAAAGGTGACATAGATTCTGCACATAACCTTGTTGAGGTGAACATTTGAGTAAAGTTTGAAGAAAATTCTTCCTTAAGTATAGGGTTTATAGAGCGGACACGACATATTGTCTAATATTTGATTGTATGTAAATTTGAAGACTTAAAAAGGGGCATAACTTTGTTAAAATGCAATACAGAGTTATGAAACTAGACCAGCATATCTTAATTGTGATACTTCATATGTATTTTAAGTTTCAAGCAAATTCCTTTTCTAGATTCAGAAATTTTCAAATAAATGTTGAAATTTAAGAATATTTTCTAGTCAATTTTTGACCTTCCAGTGTGACCTTGACCTTTAGCCGGCAAAAGAGTGACATGGGTTCTGCACATCCCCTGGTTGAGATGAACATTTGAGCCAAGATTGAAGAAAATCTTTCAATTAGTGTAGGACTTACAGAGCGGACATGACATACTGTGTTATATTTGATTGTTTAATATTTGACCTTCAATTGTGACCTTGACCTTGAGCTGACACATGGGCAACATAGGTTCTGCACATCCCCTTGTTGAGGTGAACATTTGAGCCAAGTTTGAAGAAAATCTTTCAATTAGTGTAGGACTTACAGAGCGGACGCGACATACTGTGTAATATTTGATTGTTTGATATTTGACCTTCAACTGTGACCTTGACCTTAAGCTGACACATGGGCAACATGGGTTCTGCACATCCCCTGGCTGAGGTGAACATTTGAGCCCAAGTTTGAATAAAATCTTTCAATTTTAGTGTAGGACTTACAGAGCGGACACGACATACTGTGTAATATTTGATAGTGTTTGATATTTGACCTCCAATTGTGACCTTGACCTTGAGCTGACACATAGGCAACATGGGTTCTGCACATCCCCTTGTTGAGGTGAACATTTGAGCCAAGTTTGAAGAAAATCCTTCAGTTGGTATAGGATTTATAGAGCGGACACGAAAATGGAGACGGACGGACGGACGGACGGACGCGACAAAGCGAATCCATTATAGCCCCCCCCCCCCCACCCATATTTTGTGGCAGTTTAAAAATCAAGCACTGGTTTCTTTATACGAAATACGATTTTGACGCATTCGTTTATGCAAGAACAACGTTAATGCACATTCTTCTTACATTAACATCTGCAGTAACCATTGGAGTATTGAATCGGGCTAGGGCCCTGCTTCTTCAGACGTTGATGATTGTTACAACTAAATACATTTTACTGGTCATATACATATTTTTTAAAAATCATGATAAAAATGATGACGATCTTTTTGTTGTTATTGTTGTTGTTGATAATGATGATGATACTGAAGGCACTTCCATTTTCTTAAACTAAACGAATTCATAACTGTTAATCCTTCTTACAAAAACATACCAGTATTTAAAAATGCAAATTAAAGCTACAGTGTGTACATCTAGCATTGAAAATATGTTTTAAATATATCGAATAAAAATGCGATATTGAAACCCAATCATCACGATCCGGTTTGAATACCCTTAACTTAATGTAAAATGACAAATACTTCATTCTTTAAATTTAATACACCAATATACTTTAGTCGATGAAAGAGTTATCAATAATTTGTTTCAAGAGAATGCATGAGCCCAAACACGTCGTATGCTAAACAGGCGTTGTCCCATTTAAACCTGATATAAATTTTCATATAAATGGTATTATTTTATCAAAATTTTCCTATAATCTTAAATGTTACAGTAACTAATGTATCTCAATTATCTTTACTAGAAAACTTATCAAATGAACATATATTTTGTAATATAACAACAAAAATCTATTAAATATCTCACCTGTCTATTCGTCTGTTGGAACGCGGAAGTTTATATTCGAGTACACAAGGGAAGCAATTTGTATTTCATTGGCGACGCAGGTGAGCGGCGTCGTCTCTTTTTTGGCCAATGGAAGGAGCTGTTATTATTAGAAGTAAATGTCATGTTGTGTTAATTAGTTTTATTTGATTCGTAAAAATCAAGTAAACAAATATGTTGTTATATTTGTATTTAATAACTTTATGTAAAAAGGATGTGCATTGTGATATTATTTTCACGAAATTGCAGGCTCAGTTTAACAGCTTGTCCCTAAGCTTTTTTGGCAATACTAAAACCCGGATTTCGAATGTCGTTGTGGTCTACATTATGCATTCATTTATATATTTTCAACATTTTCCTACAAGAAGAACGTTCACCTGCACATGAGTTTTAGGATAGGTAATGGAACTGTTGTAAACGATTATCCTATTTATTTTATCCACATTATTACGTTTATCTATTGCACAGAATGATTGTTTTTACAAAGTGTACCAGTATCCGGATGCTGAAAGCTATCCGATTTTCTGCAATTACTGCTGTCACATGGCCATCTTACTTTTTATGAATACTTTACGATTATTTTGCATGGCTTAATAAAACTGAGCCTGCAACATTTGATAATTTTGCTGTTTAGGGTTTGCTTTGGGGTTTCAGGTTTTCTCTTTTTTAAGGGGAAGTAACTCATGTTTACTAATCATTTGTTCTTTTCTGTCTAACTTAGGCATTACTTAACATTTTTGTTGTGTAAAATTTACCAGTTGTAAGGTCATCAAACGCATAGAGGCCCTGAGGAGTGAGTATTGATAAAAAAAATAATGACTTTATATACCTTATACTGGATTTTTCTAGTTTGTTCAGTTAGTACATACCAACAGGTATTCTGCTACAGGAATCTTCTAATCACTATGTGAAACTAATTATTATTTTCTATGTGTTTGTATATAAATTGTTAATAAAATAACCTTTGGTAAAAATGAAAGGTAGAAAATTAAAGCTATGCATATAGGCGCTCATGTCCATATATTAAAACAGAGAAAGGATAACATCCTGAAGTTATCAATTTTAAACACTTGATATATATGCAGTTAGTTATATAGTAAAGTCTAATGGAAGGTTAAAAGAGGGGCAGTATTTGTTACTGTAAGAGATGTGTATTTTATGTTTAGACACTCACACAACTCAATCTTTATTAGTTATATGATATAGACTACATGTACTTGAGATTTTTTTCACTTTTATACTATACTGTATACATTATAGTTTTCTTTCTACAAGATTATGAATTCCATCCAAGTACCATTGTTAATAGGATGTTATATTTATTTAATGGAAACTGGGAATTATTAATGTATTATGTAATGTGCATACATGTGTATCTTAGTATTTGGATATAATGTGACTTAGCTAGACTATTACTGTATTTAAAGACTTGTACAGTTATGATGGATGAGACTTGCATTTAAATTTATAAATGATAATACATGTATTGATTGAAAATGTCCTTAAACTTGGATCAAGCAATATAATTAATAAAGTCTCAAAAAATCATATTTTGAATAGTAATTTTATTTTTTTTCTAACATGTGCATAGTTTGAAAAGGACAGCTTCTGTCTTATCTATTTGTAATGGAGGGACACCGGTCTCAACCTCCAGGTCTCCAGAGTCAACCCTCATAGAGTAGATTGTTACTTGCCCTTGAATAAATTTGTGCACTAAATTTTATAGCGGGTGATTTGTGCCACATGAAAACCAACAAAGTACAAAAAGTGACCAGGCGCCTGATGGAAACCATGAAAATACAATCTACCACAAAGTGGTTCGTTTGTTGTATTTTCATGTTTTCGCCCGGTGTCCGTGATGCAAAATACAAATCAGCCTTCATAAAATTTCTTATCATAGAAAAAAGGTTAGTTTTTTATCTGTACAAAAAATTAGATATTGAATATGTATTAGTACAGTTCTGTTCACTTTCAAATTGACCTGTTATAAATAATGGCACAACCAATAACTGTCTAAGCCCTTTTTAGTAAAAATAATTATACAATATATACATTGTTAATTTGATTAAGACTATGAGTATGTAATGTTCTTTTTTCGTAGTTGTTTAATTTAGAATTAATCTACCTGTTAATTAAAGTATCTGTTACGGTTTAGAACTGTTCATTATTTAGGGGAGAAAATGTGTAAGCGACCAGATAGCTCAATCGCTACAGCCGCGGGACATTATTCTGTGGGTCACAGGTTCGAGTTCTGGTCAAGCTGCAAGTTTTTCTCATCCTGTGACTGCATGTTATTACCCTGAGTTTAATTCACTATGCTCTGTAAGCATCAGAAATTCAAGAACACACATTTATATAGTGGGGAAATATGTTGTGGTTTAGAACTGTTTCATTATTAAAGAGAAAATGTGTAGACGGCCGGATAACTCAGTTGGTCTTCTGACAGTCAAGGGTTCGAGTCATGGTCAGGCAGTTTCAATCAGGGTTTAGAAGTGGTTTTTCAACTTACACATGTTTGATTCATTTAACAGATTGTATTAAATTTGAAATGGACAAAGACAGCATTGCATGATACTTTTAGATCTACAAAAGGCATTTGATACAGTTGATCACACTAAACTGCACATGAAGAAGTTCTTCTTCTTCATCATGAAACTTCAAGAATCTGCCATAGGTAGTAACATTCTTACATGGTTCAAGTCTTATTTCTGATAGACAGCAGCTGGTAAATGTGGCTGGTACTCCTACTACTACTGCTCCGAGTACCTATAGTGTCCCCCTGAGGTACATTTGAGGTCCTCTTTTATGTCTAATATATGTCAATGACATGTCTGCAACCCTAAGCAATAAGCTTTTATTATATGCTGATGACTCAGGTATCCTTGTATCTGGTAAAATAAATCTGAACAAATTCTCTCATAGGAATGAGGTTTATAAGGTTGGTTAATTGACTATAAATTGTTTTTGCATCTTGGCAAGACAGAGTCTATTCTTTTTGGTTTAATTTTCAACTTAAACTGGACCTAGACTCCAAGTCACATTATCTCACTGTTTATTACAGTTATGTTTATTGTGATTTCATAAAATCAACATACCGAATTCTTTTATGTCAGGTTAATATAATTATGTTGTCATGTTTATCAAAATAGCTAATTTTGTTGTCCTAATTATAACATAGCTAATTGTTTGTCAAGTTTGTCAACAGGGTTTATTATGATGTCAGGTATACTAACACAGCTAATTGTGTCGTAATGTTTAACAGCATAGCTATTTGTGTTATCGTGTTTATCATTATTACTTATTTTGATGTCATATTTATATAGCTAATTATGATGTCAGCTCAATTATCATATCTCATTGTTTCGTCATGTATATAAACAAATATGATTGTGTTGCATACCTAATTGTGAGTGATGCTAAGTTTATCAACATATCTTATCGTTTTGTTATAGCATAGCTAATTGTGATGTCAGGATTATCAACATAGCTTATTGTCTTGTGATGTTAACCAGTATAGGAAAGTGTGTCCATTTATCAACATAGTTAACGTGTCGTCTGGTTTGTCAATATAGCTAATTCTGATGTCAGGTTTAAGAACATAGCTAATTGTGCCATTCAAAGTGGTTTTTAATCATTTTGATTTTCTAAACAATTTCTATGTAAAAGCTTTGTTTATATCACCGGTGCAGTATGTCCAATTTTATTTCCAATTATACATGTATATAGATAAGTGTTTGTTAGTCATCATTTAAGAAATAAGATATGCCTAGCGTGGTACAGTAGGGCGACATTTATGAATAGTAACGTAACGTTGGATCTTTATGTACAGTGTGACTATTGTACGCTGATGTAAACGAATAAAATTTCATGACACGTTTGTGTCGATTTAATTATAATGTTCTATTTGTAAAATATAATTTAAATCATTATCTTTTCGTAAACGTGTTAATACAAGAATTTCATGTTTTTTTTATTGTATGTTACACATATTTTAAGATACGACCATAAGGTTATGGAAAATTTACATACTTATGTTTTCATTTATTATCATTTTTTTCATGTATGAATCACAATCATTCAAGATAACATACTATTGTTTCATGTATTCATCATAACATTATTCCATTTTAATAATTATTCAATTCTTTTCTATAACAGTAACGTAACACATAATACATGTACACACACAACTGCGCGCACACGCACACGCACACACACACACACACACACACACGCGCTCACACACACACACACACACACATATCGTAACCTAACTGTACGGTATGTGTGTGTGTGTGCACGTTCATGTATGCGCGTATTTGATCATCAATTACGTGAAAAATTACATTACACCTACATGAATTTGCTTATTATTTTAAATGTTAAAAAGGTAAATTTAAACTAAAATGCTTCATTTAAATTTTATAACAACAGAAACATATACTCTAGTACTTACTTACTGGCGTTCGCTCTACACGATCACGCCAGTATCCGCGATGAAGGTTGTGGTCCGCCGCAGGTCCTCAACGTCTCCGTACAGCTTCTGCTGGAGTGTTGCACCTCGGGGCCACGTTGCTCCTCGCTCCTGGTCGTGTCTTTTGCATCTTTGGAGGATATGCTCTGTAGTCTGGTCCTCTTCTCCACAGGGACATATGGGGGACGGCACCAGTTTGTACTTCCTGCACATGTGTGCATTCAGTCTGTTGTGTCCCGAGCGAAGCCTGACCATCACCACTTGTTCTGGTCGGTTTAGCATGTGGTAGGCATCCGCTTCCTGTCTTGTCTTGGTTAGAGCCTTGATGATGGTGGCTTTCTCCTTGTATGTCACCTGGTTATCTGGTTGCTCTAACTGGGCTCCTAACATAGCCAGCTTGTCGGCCTCCTCATTTCCGGGCACTCCACAGTGAGATGGTATCCACTGAAGTGCAACATTACAGGACGAACCAAGCTTGTTCACGGCTTGCGCTAGTTCAGGGACATTGTTGTTTTGTAGGGCCTCCAGAACTGATCTTTGCATCTGTGAGGAAGACTACAGAGGTGATCTCTTTCTGGCGAGTTTTCTATCAAAAAGACTGCCTTCATGAGTGCCTCAGTCTCTGCTCTGTAATTGCTGCAGTGCTTCCCAGTGGCGATGTAATGGGCTGTTTTCTGCCTGACGGGTACGTTATGTGAATACCACCGCCTCCATCCTTAACGGCTCTAGTGGCTGACCCATCTGTGTATACATGGGTCCAATGTGTCCGAAGGATAGTCTGCGTAGATAGCCGCAAGTGTCAGACTTCTACGGATGGTCTCATTTTCCTGTTTGCCCATGTCTAGTCCAGGAATAGCAAGTGCCACTTTGACTGCAGACAGGTCATTTGCTGTAGGGTTGGTGATGTCTGCTCGGCCCAAGGGAATTGTCTGAGTGTTTAGTTCAGCTGCATGCTCTCTACTCAGCTTCTTTGCTTGATGTACAAAGCTGCAGCGCTTGAGGCGGTTCTTGGTGAATCCCTCAAGTCTGCTGTTCATGGGGTGGTCTGGGAGGGACTGGTACTTGTTTGCCTGGAGAAGGACCTTGGTTTGTCTTCTTTCGTGAAGTGTTTGAATTCCGGTCAGTTTCTCCATGAAGGCGATTGGTGTAGACTTGGTGGGCCCTGTGATGATACGAAGTGCCTGGTTCTGTACTTTATCCAGGGCTTGCTGGTTTGTCTTGGCTGTTGTGGACCATGTGGCTGAGCTGTACTCCATGGTGGGTCTTACTGTGCCCTGATATACAGTCTTCAGTATTTGCTCATTTTGCACCCCAGGTTGTCCCAGCAAGTTTTCGCATCATCCCAAGTTTCCTTCGTGCCGTCCCTTCTACACGGCTGATGTGTGCTTTCCAAGTCTGCCGCTTGTCAAAGGTGACCCCAAGGTATGTGGCTTCGTCTTCCTCCTTCAGTGGAGTTCCAGCCAACATGACCTTCCAGCTCTTTGCTTTGTTGACAAGGTGAACAGTGTGGTGGACGACTTCTCTTTGTTGATCGTGACACACCAGTCTTCGGCCCATGCTGCGAGTTTGTCCATAGCTCTTTGCATTCTGTATGTGGCCGTAGAGGCGTGTTCTTCTTTGCACCATAGCACCAGGTCGTCAGCATAAAGATCAGCATGAACTCCCTTAGGCAGTTCAGACACCAGGTCGTTGATGAAGACCAGAAAAATTGTCGGGGACAGGACTCCACCCTGTGGGACGCCATGGCGTAGCAGGAACTTCCTACTGTTGGATTGGTTCAGGCTGACTCTGGCTCTCTTCTATTAAACAGATAGAGTTGATCCATTTCAGCATGGCCCCTCCAACTCCATTCCTCATGAGCTTTACTTGTAGCCCTTCTGTCCAGACTTTGTTGAACGCTCTTTGTAGGTCAATCCATGCTGTAAGGACCACCTTTTGCTCTTGGAATGCGTCTTCGACTTCCTGCGATAGGTATGTAGTCTGGTCTTCTGTGGAACGGAATTGCCGGAAACCAGCCTGTTCAAGATGCCAGCAGGTCATTGGTCTCCAGGTACCACTTCAGGTGTGCGTTCACAATCTTCTCCATGGTCTTAACAACACAGCTGGTGAGGCTGATTGGACGGTAGCTGGCTGCCTTTTTTGGGTCCTTCCCTTTCTTCAGTATAGGGATCATCGTTGCCTCTCTCCAAATCTGTGGTAGCTGCCCTTGTTTCCAGCTGTAGTTGTATATGTCCAGGAGTTTGCACATTGCTGTATTGCCCAGGTGTGTCAGCATCTCAATTGTGATTCCGTCAGGTCCGGGAGATTTTTTGGTCTTTAGTTGCCTGAAAGCTGCCTGAACCTCATGAAGCGTCAGGCGCGAGTCCATGCACTCTGACGTAACCTTAGGTGTTTTCCTGTCCCTTTGTTCTCTTCTTGCTTCCCTCAGTCGTTCACTGTTGATGGGGATGTCGCTGACATCTTTGTAGTTTTGGGCAAAGACGTTTGCTGCTTGTTTGCCCACTAACAGCTCTTCCACCTCTTCCAAGGTAACTGAGCCTCTCGCTTTGTCTTGGTCGTCGTTCAGCTGCTGTTTTGTCAACCTCCACAACTTTCGGCCATCTCTCTCGAGGTTCAATGAAGCCGTCTTGTGTCTCCAGCTCTTTTTGGGCCTCTAGCTTGTGCCTTAGGAATTTGGCCTTGGCATGCTGTAAGTTGTGGTTTGCCTCCTGTGAGGGATTATTTTCGGCTTCAACTCTGGCTTCGGACACCTTGGTTTGCAGCTCCTCTAACTGCTCACTCCAGTAGGCTTGTAGTCTTTTCTCGCACCTCTAGGGATGGACTGCTGTGCTGACTTGAGGATGCATTGGTTGAAGTCCCTGACTATGTTGTTAATGTCTCTGCCTTCAACTCTGATGTCTTTGCAGAGTTCATCATTCACAGACTGGAAAGGGGCCAATCAGCCTTTTTGTAGTTCCATCTGGGTAGGCTAGATGACATAGAGAGACAGACGGTCCAGTATGATGAGGACTGGACGGTGATCACTGCCTCCAAGTTGATCAGTGACTTTCCTCTGGACATGTCCGTGTATGTCGTCAGTACAGAAGGCAAGGTCAGGCGTTGATGTCGAGTGCCATCTTCTCGAGTAAAAAGTTGGGGGATCCTCCGGCTGATTGATGAGGTTCAGCCTGTTGTCATCCTGCCAGGTCTCCTATTCCTCTCCTCGGTTGTCCATGTGGTCATATCCCCAGCTTTGTTAGTGACTGTTGAAGTCTCCAAAAACCATGAGGTTTGTTGCTTCCATTGGGATACTGCATAGGGAAAGAGCTTTGTCATTTGGAGAGTACATATTCACAGGAGTCATTTGAAAGTCGTTCAATCTGAGGCTCAGCACTTGGAATTCCGAGTCATCCATATGCATTTTAGTCTGGATAGCATTGATGTTGTTCCTGACTAATGTCATGATGCCTCCTTTCTTTCTGCCAACCCTGTCGCTTCGGAAGCACTGGTATCCTCTGATCTTAAAGGATTTAGCTGGTTGCAGGTGTGTTTCCTGAATGCAACAGACATTGATGTCATTCTCATGAAGGAAGTGCTGAAGTTCAGTCTTTTTGTTGAAGACTCCTTCTGCATTCCAATGCATCACTTTGAAGTGTTGCTGTTGGACTTTCCTCCTCCTTGGCTTGTTGTAGCCCTTTGGTCTCCTCTTGGCATGATGGAAGGAGTGACCCCCAGTAGCTTTGGGTGGACTCTGTTGAGGCTCAGAGCCCGGCACTGTATCTCCCTGGAGGGATTCCAAAGATCCAGCACCACATCGATGAATACCATTGTTTCGAGTAGTCATAGCGTTGGTTACGTGATGCAGTGGTTTGTTAGAGAGTGCCAATGGCCCAGCATCTCCGATTTCAACTCTCTAGGTTGGTTAAGGTTACCTCACACAAAGCCCTTGCCGTTCCCAACGACTGACCACAAGGCAGTGGTGATTTTGAAAGGGTTGTCTCCCTTGGTTTGGTATAAGAGTTGTCCTTCTCCACCGTTCCCATCTAACTCAAGCTGTTGTGCTCAGAGACCACTGCTGGATTGCCGTTACACCGGTTATGATGGTGCTCGTCGTTCCAGCTACTGTCACCCAGGTTGTGACAGGCCATTTGTTAATCCACGAGGCTGTGGAGCTATTTTGACCCATAGCTGGGTTCTAGGTAAGCAGGCTTCAGGGCATATCCACACACCGGTGGGCCATGCAAGCCATGCCTTTAGGGGCCTAGATCCTCCAAGACCGAGTGGTTTAGCCTGGGGCCACAAGGTGCCCAGTTTCCGTTTGCCACCTCGGGGAGGTCCCATAAATGGGCCACAACGGTCTTACTGCATGAGAGGCTACAACTGGCAAGGAAGGCTTACAAAAGGCTCCCCGGTTCCCACTAGGTGGTAGCCAGCGGTGAGGCTGTAAGCTGTAAGCGAAAAACACGAAGCTACTCACTACAACAACACGCAGTTGCGCATCAAAGCAGTCATTACGGCAAACATATACTCTAGTAAGAACTATAATTATATTTCGTTACAATGACTGATGTTATGTAAACAAAATAAAAGTGGATTGATCTACAATTACGAATTTCAAATATTGATAAAAACAAAAAAAATGCATCTTTTGGATTGTCTTACAAAATATTTCTTGAAAAAAAAAGTTGATCTAGTTCTTAGTGATTATTAACTTTATATTAAGAGAAATGATATTTTGTTCTAGAACATTTTATTATCTGCATATGAGCCGTGTCACGACAAAACCAACGTAATGCGTTTGCGACCAGCATGAGACCAGCCTGCGCACCCGCGCAGTCTGGTCTGGATCCATACTGCTCGCTTACAAACCCTATTACAAGTAGAGAAACTGATAGTGAACAGCATGGATCCTGATCAGACTGCGCGGATGCGCAGGCTGGTCTGGATCTATGCTGGTCGCAAACCCATTATGTTGGTTTGGTCGTGACGCGGCTCATATATTGAAATACAATATTGGATCTGGTATCTCACATTTACCAACAACAAATTATTTAATTCGTTCGTAGTTTTTTTGTGTGAAAAATATGATACTAAAATAAAAATCAAGCGTAAATTGCATGCTTTCAATAATTAAACTAATTCACTTGAATCGGGCTTGAATCGGTAATTTAACACTGCATCAAAGATATCAGGCGTTGTTATTACTTTTATTTTTACTTTGTGTGTTATGGGCCTCAAATGTTTTCTTGTTGTTTTCATTTCTAACAAACTACTAAATTTGATTTATTATCAAAAGATCTTAAAGCATTTCTTTATTTTTTTATTATTGGAGGTCAGTGGGGATAATCTAACTTTTATGATGTAAAATGTTTTTATAATGTTGCTTTACTGTTATCAGTAGGAACTATATCAATTGTATAGGGATAATGATACTTCAAGTATATACAATATATAGTCTCTTATAATTCTATTGTAGAATGGTCATATGTATACATTTTTATCAATTCTAATATGATTATATATATATATATATGTATGCATTTGAAAGTGACTGAAATAAACTAATAAACTATCTACTTATTGTAAAGCCATAGCAAAACAACGTTTAATAAAAAAAGAAAAAAGAGTAATCATTTGAATATTTTAACATACAACAATTAAAGGGTAATTATTCTTCTTCACCATTTTCAAAGTTTCACCTTCAAACCTCAAGTTTTTATTTAATATAAACTTGTAAATAAGGTATTTAACACGACTATGAAAAAATAATAGCATTCACTGAGATATAAATATATCCAGTATGAAAGAGATAAGATGTTCGCGGCTGTCAAGGAGGATGGTGTAAACAGATGAAGAATGTGTTCTATCAGCCAATGTACCGCCTCCTATACTTACATATATTGAATTTATTTTTGTTGAATATTTGAAAATTGTCGGCATTATAGATTGATCAGTTTTGATGTGCGTATTATAATTCAGATAAAAAACATGAATAGGAGTAGATCTTTCCCAGGTAAATATTAATCTATTATTATGTTTTATTTTTCATAACAGCGGAAATCTTTATATTTGTAGTTTTATTTATTTATTTATTTATTTATTTATATTCAATGTATCAGCACTTCTCTGCGATTTTGAAATTGAGAGTCTTTTATAACTGTTTTATTTATTCATAAAATAATTGAACTGTGTATTTACAACACTACGTAGGGACAATAAGCAATGGAAAAAAGTAGATAAAAAATGGAGAACTGATATTCTACCAGTATCAATTCATTGTCTAATGGTGTGTCATAAAGATGTTAACGTTTCCGACATGTATATAGATTGTCTCTGGTAAACCGTCCTCAATAAATTTCGTATTTTACATTTATACCATAAGAACTAATTATTTTCAGGACAACCGGTGAGTATAACAACGGCTGTTCAACGATTTAACCGACGTAAATACGGACAGGATGACGTCACTAACTCAGATAAACATAGCACACAGACATATGCTTCCGGGGGGAAGGAATTAAGTCCGGTAGTGTCGGAAAGTACACGACGAAGACAAAGGTTTTCCAAACAGTCTCAAAACCGGAACCGGAAGTACAAGGAAACAAAAATGGCCGACTCGTTATCTGGGGCAGATATACCCAAAATAACACGAGAGCTAACATTTTTCCTGCCCAATTCATGGGAATTTGACAAGCCTGCAAAGGATCAGGAAGATACTTTGCAGAAACCTGAGCCAGTGGCTAATTGTACGGTTCACGTTACAGAAATAGACATTAACATTTCAAAGAAAAGAGATGTCACTCATACCAATGCTGTATCTAAATATAAATATTGAATTTCAGTTCAGAAATATGAAAACTGACACATATTGTATATAAAATTGTTGATTATTAATGACATTGATTTAATTTGCATTTGAAGTGTGTTCAATTAACTAAACACTTGCACTTTTTATTATTGCTATTGAAAGATGTATTTATGTGTTTGGAACTTGAGTGACACTTGGTAGTTATATTTGAGTTTAATGTTGAAAAACTTGTCGTAACGTATATTTAGCTTGTTTTAAAGCTGCATGTCTCCAGATGATCCAACATACTTCAATAAAATCAAACTTGAGAAAATTGTACTATATGATATTAAAGGGACTCCGCTGAGGTTTTTTGACATGATGGGACTGAAAATATTTTCCAGATAAATATACCGTTTGATGTAGGTTTAGACCACTAGTCTGTGTGCAAAATTTCATATCATTCGCGCACTTCGTTTTTCCAGAATAATTATTTCTGTTTAAAGTGCCCCAGCTCATTTATGTAAGAAATTCAAATGTTATGTTTTTAGGCTCTTAAACCTCAGTGGAGTCCCTTTAAGATAAGTAAAAAGTTTTAAGTAATAATATGCATGTTATGTACGATTAATGACCTGTTTTGCAGTATTTATCACCATAATTATACTGCGAGACCAGCGCAGAATATTTTCTCTAAAACACTATACAATATGCATGTGCAAACAGTTAAAACTAGTTTATAGATATCTATTTTTAAATTTTTGATTTTAACAATTTAATAATGACTGAACATATTTTATAAATATTTCTCCAGGAAACACTATATCTACATGAGAAAAAATACGCACGTACCATCGACTATTTGTTAGGCAAATATTTACCTTTTCATTTAACCTTTAACCGTTTGGGGTTCTTCTTTCAACCAGTTGATAAAACTTCAGAATACGCGTGTTGTTAAAATAAAAACTGCATATCTTTATGCAACCTTACAAACGTAACATGTATACAATTTTTAGGAATATGTAAAAAAAGAACATTGAGCTATATATAAATAACAAAACAATAAATTCGTAAATAATAGAACGGGTTTTGTATGCAAATTAAAGGGATGGTATCTAAACAACCATAGATGTCAATATGCGACGTTTATTTATAATTGTAGTCGAATACGACAAACATATCAATTGTAGAATATTGTAAATACATTTAACACCATCTTGTGTGTTGTCATTCCAAATTTTTGTAGCATTAAAGCCACAAAGATACTTCTTATCTTGTATTGTCAACTGCCATCTGTAGACCGAGGAGTCATGCTATATTTACCCCTAAATAGTAACGCGTCACGACAAAACCAACATAATGGGTTTGCGACAAGCATGGATCCAGACCAGCCTGCGCTCCGCGCAGTCTGATCAGGATCCATGCATGCTGTTCGCTATCAGTTTCTCTACTTGTAATAGGGTTTGTAAGCGAACAACGTGTATCCTGATCAGACTACGCGGATGCGGATCCATGCTGGTCGCCAACCCATTATGTTGGTTTTGTCGTGACGCGGCTCATTTATGGCACATCCAATTATGACAGCGAGACATTCTAACACTGGAAATGTAAGTGACTCATTTATTCACCAGTAAGTCTCTCCTCTTCCACTGGACTTAATCCTCGCCTTAATCCTACTGCCAAATCAATGTACATCTGAAAATATACAACAGCATAACACTTACCTAGTTCAAGACGGAAGTAGCATGATTTTTATAGAAGTAATTTCCATGCTCACAATTCCATGTTTCACAAATAAATAGCGTTGGACTGTAAAACGGGCGACCCGGGTTCGATTCCCGGACGGCGTATTTCCCTTTCGTTGTGACTGATCATGAAATCTTTTCTACGGTCATTCGCACTGTACCTCTGCTCTGGTATGTACAGAAGTTCCAGTTCCTTGCGAAAATGAAGGCAACTAGTACTGGTAAACTTCTTGATAGCCTGCCCAGGACCGATGCGGTGGCTGAACTGTGCTCTGGTTAATTCAATGTGGCTGTCGTGATCCGGAGAGAAAACTACCAATACTACCACCAATAATATTACTCTCTTCCTCCACCAATAATATTACTCTCTTCCTCGTGCAGAAAAGTTGCCATATGACCTAAACATTGTTGGTGAGAAATGGTGAACTGGTTAAGTTGAGACCGTGGCTTGGGTAAGATAAACTTGTGCATTCATTAAGTCCAATTAACACATACAATTAACAAGAGATAGGTTGACAAAATATACTTATTCATTACTTGTTCTGTTTCTCTCTGTATAATTTCATCTAACCTTCCAACAAGGGTTTTGAACACAGGTCTGTGATCGGGCGTATATTTCCAACATTCTACCATAAGTCTGTATCTGTTTAAATATTCAATACATTTAAAATATGATTTTTCTGAAAAACATTGAATAACTTTATTATTTCATAAATCTTTGCATAAATGCATACCGAAAAAATATATTTCTTTAAATCTATAACTAGAATACACTGATGCCAGTTTAGTAACGTTATGAACAAAAACTATATTCCACATAATAAAGGGTTGATGCACCTTTTCACGTTCATTAAAATCTGCAGAAGCACGAGGGCGTACGCATTTAAAGCCCGTGCAATCAAGAAGAGGGATTCAATAAGTTGGAGGTCTTCTGTAGATATTAATGCAAGGAAAGACGTGCATTAGCGCTATTCTTAAAGAAAATGTTTTACATGACGCCCTGAGTCACTCATATTAAACAACGTTTACCAACGGTGCGTTGTAGGAGCACATTTGTCTCGGAGCACATTTGTCTTACGTAAGACCGATGCGGTCGCATTTGTCCCACATGATACAAATGAGACCTCAAATGTCTACCCTAAAAAACTCATTTGTGTGACAAATGTGCTCCGATCAAGTTTTTTAAGGGACAAGAAAGCACATTTGTCTCATGTGTTTTAAAGGGACAAGAAAACACATTTGTCTCATGTCATTTTTTATGAATTATTTGTCACACATTTCCCCACGTCAGAAATTCTTATTTTTAGAATCGAGGTTCGCTGTTTTACCTCATGTCAAGTGTAATCATCAATAGGGTTGCTTATGCTTTCTTTATGAAAACCTAAAGTGAACTGTTAATTATAATATCTTTAATTCAAGTAATTGATTGCCTTAACCTGAAGACGTAGACTGAAACATACTAAATCCCGTTCATGATAGTACAATGGTGACAGCGCGATGGCAGGATGGTACGTTGATGAAAACGCGATAGTGCGATGGTGAAAACACAATGGTACGAACGTGAAAAAACGATTGTTCGATTGCGAAACAAGTAAGGCTCGGTGATGAAAACGTGATGGTACTATGGTGAAAGACCATGTTACGAAGGTGAAAATACGATGGAACGATATGATGAAACTGCGATGGAATGATGATGAAAACGCGATATTATTTTCTCTATCGTGTCATCGCATCATCGTGATTTCAACATCGTGCCATCGTGTTTTAATCATCGTACCATCTCATTTTCACCTTTGTACCATTGTGCACAGCTGGTCATGGAGACAAAAATGTTTCTTATGTCCAACACCGTAATCGGTTGATACTGAATGATACAATATCGTGACTCGTTTCGCATCTCGCCGAATGCTCGCGTCTCGCTTCGCATCTCGTTCGTCGACGCGAGACAAGAAATTGGTTCCAGGTCATATACCGCTAAGTAGTATTCCCTTTATAATCTACATAAAATCACTTTAAGGCCCATTATGCCTAAAAATGCTTTTATTTGTTTTTCTCAAAATTAAAGCTTTTTTTATTTTTGATATACTTTTATAGCTCTAAAAAGATACTTATTGGCTAATTACCTGAAGCATTTTTTCATCTGCTGTTTTTTTTGCAGTTTGTACAGTTGAAGTGATTTTAGATTTTACTTTGTTTACATTTTGCTGCTTTTATAACGCATTATTTCACATTTATCGCGAATTCCTTTGGGTTACAAGCATCTAACTTCCTCAGAAATCATTATTTGAATATTAATAAATTCATACTTGCCCTATCAAAAGAAGTAAAAATTTATTCATTTCTGAAATCTCGTGATACGGAATACTTCGACATTGCGAGATCTCGTGTTACAATATCGCGCCTCGCTTCGTGTCTCATCGGAATGTCTCGTCTCGCCCGATTCTGAGTGGCCCGATATTCCATAATTATGGCATTACCTGGATTATTTTAGGAACTCATGCATGTTGTAAGTGCTTTTTCAATGGCGGATCTGAAAGCCGCAATTCTTGGAAAATGACGATTTTTATACATATATTTCTGATGAAAACAAAAGGTGTGTAATGGTCTTCTTATTTTCTTCCATAGATCATTTAAGGGCCTCCGTTTTCAAAAAACCACTTGCCCCTGACCGCTGCAGGTTCGACACATAGACGGGGCGTCGAACTATTCATGCGAGGGTCCCGGTCAGGGTCTAAATGCGGAATACATATCCATTCAAGTGCCAAAAAAAATCATTTATAAAATTTTAAGCATTAAAAATAAACGTGTCACAATTAATAAGGTTAAGAAAAGGTTTGCTGCATAAGTGTTTAGGTTCTTGATACTGCACTTGTAGAAATTTTCATTGTGACATGCAGAACAAGTATATTCTTTAATTTAATATATGGCTCCTATGCAGAGGCAGGAAGTTTTTGACTGACCGGAAGTGACCTAAAAACGGTATTATAAATACAGAAAACACAGAACAATGGCTGGTAGCCGGTATACAGATGGGCATAATTATTACCTTTTAAGAATTTGATGGAAAAATGTGAGACAAATGTGCTTCGAGTGTCCTTTCTATTGTGTGTTGAACACATCTGTCTCATTTGCAATTTGTCGCAAATATGAATGTTTACGAACACATCGGTCACACTTCGTGAGACAAATGTGCTCCGAGACAAATGTGCTCCTACAGTGCATGCCCGCAAATGAGTGTTTTTATTTCCCTAATTTTAAGCAGTGTGTATGCAAGAATATGTTATATTTTTTCGAATGTTATGTATGACACGAAGGCCTCATAGTATCAAATGAAATAAAACATAATATTGGTAAGGCGTTATATATAACGCGGAGCACAAGGCGTAATAACGCGAAAAAGGATTATAATGCCTGTTTAGCGTAATAACGCCTTTTTTCGCGTTACCTCGCCTTTTGTTTCGCGTAATTACGCCTTTTGATTCGCGTGATAACGCCTTTATTCGCGTTATAACGCCTTTGCATTTTATTCCCATTTTATTCGATACTATTAGGCTTTCATAGTATGGTATATAAATGTACAAAACCAGAGCTACATACATATCATTTGGGCAGAGTGATGGCTGGGGCATGACATATCCTGAATTGTGCATAGATATCAGCATATCCGGTAGTATCCCTGGATACGGACTGCCACCTAAAGTGTCACCCACTTCCACAAGTAATACAACCATACGCGACCAGACGTCACTTTTAGTGGTATACCTCCCTTCTATAAGCGTCTCTGGACTCATCCATTTATATGGTAGTCTCCCCTATATGTATATATATAGATTAGACGCATAAAATGTTACATACAGCAGGGTTTTTCAAATAGTTGAAAGACCCTGCATACATATTCTACAAGAATTACGTGCATATGTGACTTATATTAGATATTTATCTGATGCAACTATTCCTTTGGCTTGAATGAAATGCACGTGCATATTTCACATCGACTTATTTGGAGGGTTCATCTGCCGTTTTAGACACAGTTGGTACGGTCTCCGGGCAAGTAACCATTTTGAATCAAATCCTTAAGACGGATGATATGGAAATCCGAAAAAAAACCCAGCACAGCAATTTTGATGATAAAGCGATCATGTTCCTAGACAAATTAAAGCGGTATATGCAAGGTATTGTCAACGCCCCTATAGCAACAATATCGTTAAAATTTACCTTAAAGCAGCATGCCTCCAGATTCCTGCTTATCTTTATGAAAATTTTAAAAATGCATTTAAAAGTAAAATATTTTGAACAAAGAAAATAATTTGCATGTTGCAAACAGCATTGGCAATCCACGTAATTACCAAAAAGTGGTCGAAGTCAGTAAAAATAGCCATTACTGCTTTAGTAACGCAGTTGAAATATGGTGATAAATGCTGCAAAATTTGTCCTTAGTCGCACATAGCATATAAAACCATTTTCTCAAAAACTCAGCACAGTTTTCTCAAGGTAAATTTTCTGGATATACATGTATTTCGGCTCATCTGGAGTCATGCAGCTTTAACATAAATGAATTATAACATTATAAACAACAACTGCACATACCGCTGTTTCTTGATAATAATAGTCCGACTCATACACATCACGTGATAGGCCGAAATCGGATATCTTAGCAATCGGTCCTTTAGACAGCAAAATATTTCTAGCTGCAAGGTCACGGTGTAAAATCTGCATAAACATGGAATAAGGGATTATTAAAATGCAAGTTAAAAGTATGCGCAAGATTGATCAGTGATCAGATGTGTCACCTGATGATAGCTAATTACATGTTGCTGCTATATTGTGCAGGAGACCAAAATTCATTAACAGGCCAAAACGCGTTTTTTTTTTATTCTAGGGCCATAACTCAGCCAAAATCAGTTACGCAGAAAAGCCATGTAATATGCACAAATACACGAGATACCAATCAATTCTGTAAAGTTTAATTTTATTTGCATAAGTTGTATAAGAGAAGTAGTCCGGACAAAACTTTAAAAATAAAAGTCATTTAAGGGCCATAACTCTGACAAAAATCATTAAACTCAATAGCAGGCGACAAAAATGTATCAGGGTGAGTAAAAATACCCCCTTAACTGATACTTACTTTATTCAACTTAGACAAATTAACAATTTTGACATTAAACAGACAGTTACGTTACAGCCAAGTATACCTTTAGAGAACTTAAATAAGCCATGCCCTTCGCTATATGCCACATAAACATATAGAGCCGCGAACATTGTGACCATAGATACGACTTCTCCTCGGAACAATCCAGGTTTTGTATCACTGTACGATTGGCTTCATAATATGTCCTCAAAAAGTTCTTAAGATCGCCATCCTCAGCAAGTTCCATCACTATTGCACGAGACCCTGTAAATTATTTCAACAAGTAAGTTGAACTTTTTTTTTCCTTTTTTGGCAGTGTAAAGAAATAGCCCCGACTTTTTTGCTAGGTCATCTGCTCACAAACATTTCCGGTGTTTAGAGTTTTATGCAAACTGGCTGAATGGCTATCAAAATGCTATACTGACTTGGTTTGCATTAAACGCTTTTGATAGAAACAAATTTCACTGCTAAAAACCGGAAAAGTTCAATTTAGCAACTTTTATTGAATGTTATCTACAAGGAATATAAACATCATCATCTATTTCCAATACTATACTTGTACTAGTAATTTCATAAATATATTTTTAGGGAAGCTATAGCCTTGTATCATGTTCTAATAGTATATCGAACCATAAAATATTTGTTATCGGAGTCACGACCATAACTCTTCTTATGACACCACTACTGGTTATTATTGAAATAATTAGCAAGAACGCGTTATACACATTCGACTTTTAGCTTCAGCTCAATGTATTTTCTTGCAAAAAATGAAGAGAAGTACGCTATGAATTCAACTTGGTTTCTAACAAGTATGTTTTCATATAATCACAGTATTTTACATGTTTTAAACATTTTATTTCGCTTGCATCTATTCATTAAATAACTTGTTTACGAACTACAAATGTAATAATATGTATAATTATTCACCATTGATAATACACGATCCGTACACTTCAACTATATTTTGGTGGGATCCAACTTTCTTTAAATTTTCACATTCCTTCATCAAACTTTCTGTTTCCGTTGGATTTACATTATCTAAATAGTAAAAAGAAACTGCATCATACATGTACATACAAAAAAAAAAGGATCGGTGGCCTAGTGAGTGAGGTCTATAACTATAAACCCAGGTATCGTGGGTTCAAGTACTGCTAGACTCACGACCATGAATTCTCATATAACACCGGTACCGGTTAGTTCTATACAGCGGACTCGAAAATGGTTCAAATAAGATACAAGTTTTCTTCACAATCATGCTTTGATGAAAAATTAACATACAAAAACCATTTTTGTTAATAGGAACAAGTACCTGTTGGGGGTGTTAATAACACCAATATTAAAGTATTGCGAAAACATACCTTCTGAACTATTGGTGGAACAAGAATGTCAATGTGTCCTCTTGTAGAAAGACAAACTAGAAAGGGTACCATCAAAGAAATTCATATCATTGTTTTCTACAACACCACACCGGCTAATATAGAAGGTATTTTAACGCATTTTTTCACAAATTAATGATAGAATCGCAAACTGATGTCAAACATTTTCATGATAAATACAATATCAGCCTTTATTAAATTTATCTCTTCATATTTACAGTTTTAATGTAAACATTTTTATACCTCTGATTCTTTTGATAGCAACTTTCCTTCCAACATTGTTAAAACCAGTCTCAAAACCTTCATATACCTCACCAAACGCCCCGCGTCCGAGAAGTTTTACCAGACGAACTTTACCATACACAGTCAGTTCCGTAAATCCTACATCCTGTAATTAAAATATATAAATTGTGATAATTCAGAAAAAATGTTTTGCTCGTCTGCATCTTGTAGTTAAAACAGAACGTTATATGAAACTACCCGCCTCAGAGTTATCAACCCTTGCTTTGCTAAATATATTTAATTGACTCGTCCGTCTTTCAATCTGGACAAAATCATTCATCATTTTTAGGGAAAATTTCAAAATTTAAACTGACCGGATAGTGAACAGTGCAGACCATTACCAGACTTCCTGGATGTGTCAGTTGATCTTGATCTGGGTGATTTCAATTGCAATACAGCATATTAAAGATTTAGAAAGTACCACTTCTCTGTGAGAAGACATTTTTAAATAACTATTACATTCCACACGCGTGGTTAAGATTTCAAATCATTTACCCCTCACCGTTATGGCTTCTATAAAAATCTGGAAATTTGGATTCTTATATGTGAAAGTGATTCGGAATTGGTACGTGCTCATGCCTGAAATAATGCACGTAGGACATCTGAGGTCTTCTTCCATCAGTAAAGCAGAAATGTCGCCATATGACCTGAACAGTGTCTTAAAATCCAACAAAAGAAACCATCCACACGTGGATTCATAACTGCTAAGGTTATGTAATAGCCGCACGGTGCCCTGTTTGTGCCAATTAAAATGTTACATGTTATCATTTTGACATCACCTACCTTTTTATCAAATACTCTAAATAAAGATTATAAATTATCCCCATGAGCAAAGAACACTACCTAGTTTTCTTGCGTTTTCTTCTTCGTGAGAATGTTTGAAAATTGAAGACGTACTTGAAATATGGCAATAGCTCTGTACTTTTCTTGCCAATTTTCTTTTTTTTAATATATCTTATAACTTGTTATTCAAGTAAAACATACTGTTTGCTGCATGTCCTGTTTTACTTGGTTTCCATAGAATCGTTTAGGCGACAAAGACATTCCCGAAATATCTGTCACTGATTGTGCTCGGTAGTAGTGTCTGTTTGTCAACATCTGAAGAATAAAAAAATCACAAACTTCATTTGCTTATAAACTTCAGTTACTTAAAGACCTCAATTACTTATAAAGCTTAGTTACTTATAATCTTCAGTTGCTTATAAACATCGGTTACTTGTAAACTTCAGTGATTCATAAACTACATTTTCTTATAAACCTCAGTTACTTATAAACCTCAGTTACTTATAAACCTCAGTAACGTATAAACCTCGGTGGTTTTCAAACTTCGGTTGCTTGTTAACTTCAGTTATTTATAAACTTCAGTTTAATATAAACCTTGTATCATAGTTTGGGGACTTTTCTGTTGAAAATGTGTCCGAGTTAAATCGTATACATATACATGCACTGTGCGTTAACTGGAGTGCAGGTATTAATTACCCGCACTCCAGAGCATGCCCATTGATTGGCTCATTTTTGCTGGGGTTTCCTTTTTGTGACGGCAGAGAAAGTGAAAGCGACAGAAATTTCATATTTAGATGTTCGTTCATTTGTTACTTTTCCACGGGGTTTCATATTGTGACAACAGGGAACTTATTTTCATGTTTGACTATGTTACAAAAGAGAAAGAACATCAAAACGCTCTTTCTATTACACAGTAACATAATATTATACACTTCAGTTACCTATAACTGTTTTTTGGTGGACTAGAAATTAGTCAACCTATCACTTAGATAAAATATAGTTTTAGCTTTGGTATGAGAAGATCACGTTGAAAACAAAGTAATACAATTTATTGTCTCGTTATTGAGGCAAAATTCAGTATTTTAAGTGATTAACATTTTGAACAAATTTGATGATAATTCTAGGCACATTTTTATCCCACTGACTACACATTTAAAAAATCCCTAAAATTAAGTTGAAATTGTCAAGCAAAGTTTCAAAGAAGCTGTATGGGGGATATACTTTCATTAAATTTATATATTTCTTTGACTTCTCCGGTGTTTCAATGGACCCCGAACTTTTTTATCATCGAAACATGTCATTGGAAATGCGACAGGATGGGAAAACGTAACGCAAAACGAAAAATTGAATTAAATAAGTAAAGATACAAATAGGCTATGTATAGAAAAATCAGCAATACACTTTTATTAGCAAATGCAGTCAGTATATATACCTTGAAAGGTTTCCTTTTCTTTTTGGCGTTTTTCTTCATGAACCAGACAAATGACGCACCCACAACGCTTGAAACACCTACACCGAGTGAAACACACACAACAATTTTCACCACCAATGTCATATCATGCAATACTTCCGGTATGATGCTATCTATAAATAGAACATTTACCCTCACCATAAATGATATCTTAAATAGACGTGTCCATGTTCAATATGGTTTAAACCATTCATCATTCCTGGGGGAAAAATCGAAAATATTTTGTCTGAATAGGACCAGTGCAGACCAAGATCAGACGTTCAAGCTGATCTTGGTTTGCACGGGTCACATGGCTATATTTAGTTTGTGCCAGAAGGCTAAGGGCTATACATATTTATTTATTTCAACACGATTATGTCATAAACTTTGAGATAACCCCCCAACCCCCTGAGTCCGAATCCTGCAACTAACCAGAGCTGACGTCGTTAAGAAACATGAAGGCTTGATGACACGACAGACACATTAACCAATAGGCAACATCCTCTGTTTGGAACGAAATTGATTACTTACTGCATATATTTGTTCTTTTTCAACTATTACAAATAATTTCCTTTAACGTCCAGCGTTTGCACCATGTGCACCTACAATATATATCACAGTTAAATTTTATTTCGTTATGTGTTATTATATTTAACATACTTTCTCAAGTTTTTAATACATGTAATATAGATCTAATGAATAATAATTTTTAACAAAGTTTGTCATAATATGATTGCTGAGTACCTTACAGGATGCTATTGTAGTAAACCGCTGTTAAACTTATTTAGGATGAGACAATAAGCCCTGTCCAATATAGGTTTTGCAAAACAAAATCTGAATAGTATTCAACAACTTATAATGAAATATTTATTTCATGCCAATTTCATTTTTATTTCAATTCTTAAGGTGAAAATACATTAAATTAAAGAAAACACCCAAAATGTGTTTTTTATTATAAAAAAGGAATTGCTTCTTAGGATTTGATATAGAATGTTTGGACTCGGAATAGGGAAACGATACAGTACAATATGCATTTGATACGGCCTTTTCTAAACTCGGGGAAATGCAAAGGTAAATTTGAAAATGATTATTTTTAGAATACCACGTGGTGCAAACGCTTGAAGTTTATTGATTACATTTTATAACGTGTGAAATAATTTCTCTCATTTCACACGTAGCAATATCATATTTTCTTGTTCAAAAGTCGAAAAATAAAATAAAAATTTACCACAATCCAAACTTTCAACACTAAGCCGTAGCATGCTGATATTGTAGGGGATATTACATGAAATATTGTCTGATGCTGTGTATGCCTGCACAAACTGTATCATCCACTTCAGAGAACAGTCACATGTCCATGGATTTCCAGCCAGCTGGGTCTCGTTTTCGTGCCTGTATATCAAAATAAAAACAACAAAAACAATCATCATCATTAGAATCATCATCATCATCATCATCAACAACAACAACAACAAATGATTTGTACAACGTTTATAATAATCCATCTCCACTACATTGTGAATATTAGACTTTCATAACATAATATTGCTGATTATATGTTTTTCAATATCATTCCAATAAGCCACCGAGAATGGTTTATAATAACAGAATTATATATACATGTAGCATGGACGTTTTGTTTCAACGGAAAAACAACAGCTAAATATTACCACATTTCAATCATAGACTGGCTCGTAATTTCCTGAATTCATTCATAAACCAGTACATAAGATTGCTTAAAAGATTTTGCCATTTTCTCTCTTATAAAATAACGGTAATATCGGTGAAAGGTAAATATGAAGATAAAATAGTGTCGCCATCTTAATCGTAAAATCACGTGTGTATAAAGAATAATCTTAATTAAAGTCTCATCCATATGTAACAACATATGAAATAGTTTAATTACATAATTTTACAAGATAACACAAGAGGCAAATTACGTAAAATAAATGCTCTCTGAACAGAACAAGCAAGTCGGATTAAAGAGACTCCACTTTGATCTTTTGACAAGGTGGGACTAAAAATAACTTTTCGAGATTAATGTTCTATTTGATAAAATTCTAGACCAATAAATTGTATGCAAATCTTCAGAGCATTCGATCCCTTCGTATTTCCAGAATAAATATTTGAATTGTGAAAAATGATGCAAAATTGAAAGCGTTGCAATTGGTTGTATTTCTTTTCTATCTTTTGCATATCTATTTGTTTAAAGCGTCCCAAAAGATCTATATAAGAAATTGACATTTTATGTTTTAGGCCTTTGGACCACAGTGGAGTTCCTTTAAGACCGAATAGCTCAAGGCAAGATGGGATAGAAGTGAAACTAATACAGACATGTAATCATTATAACCACGATAAAAATCTTGACAAAACCCTTCATCATTTTAGGGGAAAAAAATCATAATTTATACCGACTGAATAGCGATCAGTGCAGGCCATAATCAAAAGCCACGGACATCATATGACCAACGTGTCATGAAGGACATCAACATGTCATTGTAATAGTAATAGAAAGAGCACCGAAACACGAGGCTATCTGATTTGTACGAGGGGGCGTAGCCCCCGAGTATAAATCAGATTGCCGAGTGTTTTGGTGTTCTTTCTCTTTTGTATCATAGTCAAACATGACAGCACGTTTCCTGTTGTCATAATACGAAACCCCAGAAAAAATGAACCAATGAACGAGCATTTGAATATGATATTTCTGCCCCTTTCCCTTTCTCTGCCGTCACAATAAGTAAACCCCAGCAAAAATGAACCAATCAACGGACATTATCTGGCGTGCGGGTAACTGATACAAGATAAAATTTGTATCATAGTTTGGGGACCTTTCTGTTGAAAAAGTGTCAGAGTTAAATCGTATACATATACATGCACAGTGCGGTAACTGGAGTGCGGGTATCAGTTACCCGCACTCCAGATAATGCCCGTTGATTGGTTCATTTTTGCTGGGGTTTACGGAATGCCGTAAGGGCCATCGCCTATGAATGTGTTAGTCTGAAACGCGAATGTCGATAGTACGATGGTGAAAACACGAAATCACGAAACTACGATGATGAAAACGCGATAGTACGATGATGAAATCACGACAGTACGATGGTGAAAACGCGATAGTACGATGATGAAAACACGACAGTACGATGATGAAAACGCGATAGTACGATGGTGAAAACGCGATAGTACGATGGTGAAAACGCGATAGTACGATGATGAAAACACGACAGTACGATGATGAAAACGCGAAATCACGAAACTACGATGGTGAAAACGCGACAGTACGATGGTGAAAACACGATAGTTTATCGCGCTTTCATCATCGTAGTATCGTACTGTCGCGTTTTCATCATCGTACTTTCGCGTTTTCATCATCGTGCTTTCGCATTTTCACCATCGTAGTTTCGTGATTTCGCGTTTTCATCATCGTGCTATCGACTATCGCGTTTCAGATCAACACATTCATAGGCAATGGCCCTAACGGCATTCCGTAGGAACGTGCTGTCATGTTTGACTATGATACAAAAGAGAAAGAACACCAAAACACTCGGCAATCTGATTTATACTCGGGGGCTACGCCCCCTCGTACAAATCAGATAGCCTCGTGTTTCGGTGCTCTTTCTATTACTTGGACAATATACATGTATGCTTAAATCAAATGTTTTTATTGAATCTTTGCAACATTATAAACGGATTAAAGACATCTACCACGAATGTATAGTGTGTAATGGCCTTATGGGCACGCTCTTATGTCGAAATAGATATCTAACTTGAAAATGAAGTATAAAGTAACAACTTTCGCTTACCTCACATTCATTTCTAGGATTGGTAATATATCAACATGTATTGTTGTCAGATTGTTGTTTGTCAGGTATCTAAAATAACAACAATAGATAGCATTAAAATTCACAATCTAATTTAGGTTAATCTTGTTATAGCATGCACAACAAAAACAATAACAACAAAAAATTCACCTGCCTTTGACGTTTGTAATGATCTCTGTAAAATTAACAACAAATAAATTCATATTATACGATAAAATCAAAACTGAAACCGGATCCAACTTTTGTCGTCTATAGAATATGCTTGAATTATTTATACGGGAATTCAAAAAAACTCGGGTGTGAACAATACCGTCAAATACCATAAATAACAGTAATGTTTGATAGAAAATGTATCAAATCTCGTTTAAATATTCTAATGCTCACTGGCAGAATTTTGTTCACTCGATGTTTTATCACACCATAATAGATGATACCGGATATGTTAACTGGTTGATATGTTTTATATCCGAACACTAATGACGAATTAGAGAACGCCACTGGGAATGACAAATGATGTTATAACATTTCATAAAGCAGCCTTCAATAACGACAGACCCAAGAGGTCAATAAGTTCTCTCTCTCTCTATCTCTACTTAAAAGGAAATTGTAAATATTGATAAAATTCTTAATGCACTGAGATTATTCAACATGTATTGTATTTAGCTTTGTTGTTAATTTATTCCCATAAAACAATTAATAATTCCGTTATTTCCATTTTCAGGTGAATGGACAAATGGCATCGCCGTCATGGTCATTGAATTTGCGTACAATCCGAGGCTATCCAGCTCATTGGTTCTACTGACATGTGCCATCACGTGCCTGGCATAAGGCACTTAGTTCTTCCTCCAACAGTTAAAACTGAAGATTCGCTATATATATGACTTAAACACTTAAAACCCAACAGAGACCAATGACATGGGCAGTTTGCCACACAATTTTTAAAGGTCAAGAAAGTCAAGATATAAGCATTAACGTTAACAGTATTGTGTATATCATTCGGGAAAAGGCGAAACATATATATAATACCGATACAAACTAAGTGGTGCGCTGGTAATCCTTTTTGCAGATATGTTTGTTGTTTGCATAAATATGTTTCAACCGCTGTTAGCATTGCTTTTTGTCATATTTTAACATCATTTCACTATCATTTAACGTACATGTAGTTGACATAATGTGGAAGAAAATCATAACAATGTTTTATATTTATGTATGGTAATGTTATACTTATGTACTATATACTTATACACGTGTACTTATGTACAATAATATCATACTTATGTACTATAATATTATATTTATGTACTATATATTTATGTACTATAATATTATACTTATGTACTAAAATATTATACTTATGTACTATAATATTATATTTATGCACTATATATTTATGTACAATAATGTTATACTAATGTACTTTATACTTATATAAATAATACTATAATTATGTACTATATACTATTGAACAATAATATTATGATTATGTATTATATACTTACAGATATTCTAGGTTAGGTAAACGACTAAATACAGCTGGTTCTATCTCCTCTATCTCGTTATTGGAAAGCTCACTTTAAAAAGATACAGATGAGATTAAATACAAAATAATGTATCTTATATAAAAATAAAATATATAATTCCAAAAATTAATATTTTTAATATTTGCATAAAAGCCAAAATCTCAAAGTTCTTTTGAATAATTGTTGTTAATGTTACCAATAAAAATATTCAAGTTTTTCCGATGTCAGGTGTTGGGTTAAAGGGAACCCAGTCACAGAAATGCAAAATTTGCGATTTTTTCTGTTTTCCACAATTTTAAATTTTGGGTTTGAAAATGAAAATTTATATAGTAAATTTTGGAATTTTTAATTATGGGGAGGGGAAGAACAACCAAGATTGTAAAAGACGTATTTTGGTTAATTTTGTTTGGGGATTCCTTTCAATATTTGTTATACAAAAAACAATTCTTTAATGTTTTTTTTTAAATTTGACAATTGTTTTACTATCAACAGATCACTTGATATATATTTTGATCAAGTTTGCATAAATCAGGAGGCTAGCTTCTTTGATCTTAAACAAACGATTTTTAATAATATCATTTATATATAAATATATGATAAATTAATCACTTACAGATAGTACACCTCTGGTAAACAGTTGAACACAGATGGTTCGATCTCAACCAGATCGTTGTAGGAAAGGTCGCTTTAGACAATGAAAAATTCAAACGAAAAATATAAATAAAATTAATATAGTGAACGAAATATCAAACAGCGTTATAAGTAATATATACACTACAAAACTAGATAGTTCGGAAATGTGTTTGTCTATGTAACAAGTAAAACTGGTTGAATTCTGTAAAGAATACACGGCAAGTATATTTTTAATCTACATGGTTAATAATTATAGATATACATGGTGTATTTGTAAAGAAACTTACATTTCACCTAGATAGGTTAAATTGAAGAAGCTGTTTTCATGCAACCTTCTCAGATGGTTGTGACGAAGCGATCTGGAATTTGAGTAAAAGGAACAGATATGACTAACGTGTCGTGAAAGACATCCGCATATTAATTAAACATGTTATTGTAATAGATAAAATTTGGACAATATACATGTATGCTTAAATCAAATGTTTTCTTTGAATCTCTGAAAAGGTATCACGGAATAAAGACCTCTACTGCGAATGTTAAGTGTGTAATGGGCACGCTCTGATGTGATTTTAGACACGTCTTTATAATTTAGCAGACGACACATATTAATTCCTGTGTTTGTTTCTGGCACGGGTATATATAGGATTTCTAGAAATAACAAGAGCTGTCACGGGAGACAGCGAAGCTCGACTAATGAAATTCTGGACGCAGTTAGGAGGACAAAACTATGAAAGAAAAAATTGATAATAAGGAATAAGTATTTGAAGTTTGAGGCAGATACCTTTAAATCTAAAAAAGTTACCGTAAAAAATAACACTTTTCTAGTTTTGTTTGTTTGTTTGTTTCATTTTACGCCTTTTTCAACAGTATTTCAGTCATGTAGGCGGGTAGTTTCCTAACCATCGTTCCTGGAGAGTTACACCAGTACTAGACAACCTTCCTCCGCGCTAAACTACCAAAGCATCTCCCGGGGATCGAACCCACGCCAGAGAGGTAACTGGATTGGAAGTCATCGACTCTAACCCCTCGACCACGGAGGCGGTTTAACACTTTTCTAGTAAAATAATCTAAGTCTATGGCGAATTAATTGCTAGTGTTATGAACCTTGTCAAATAAGATGGGGATGATGATAAGGTACATACATTTGAAGTATGAAATTGACCCCTTAAGAAATAAAGAAGTAACAGTAAAAAATAATATTTTTAAGGAAAATTCTAAGTTCAAGGGGAGATAAATCTAAAAATATTGGTGCTAGAATTATGAACCTTGTCACATAAGATGTGAATGATGATAAGGTACATATATTTGAAGTATGAAATTTATGCATTAAGAAATAAAGAAGTAACAATAAAAATAGTATTTTTTAATGAAAATTCTAAGTTCAAGGGGAAATAAATCTGAAAATATTGGCGCTAGAGTTATGAACCTTGTCACATAAGATGTGGTTGATGATAAGAAACATATATTTGAAGTATGTAGTTGATACGATACCTTAAGAAATGACAAAGTTATATTGAAAAATATTTTACTGCACTAAAACGTTAATCGGAATCTGGACGTGGACGCGGACGCCGAGGCCGGGGCGAGTAGGACAGCTGTCCATATACTTCGTAAGGTCGAGCTAAAAACGTTTGCATAATTCTATGGTTACTGTTTACGTATTTTATGATCACTACTACATTATCACTGTTTCATGAAATCACTGTAATACTATGGTCACTGTTGAATTACTTCATGATCACTACATTATCACTGTTTACATGTAATCATTGTATTGTCACTGTTTTTATGATAACTGCGTAATCACTGTGTACTTTTTATAATTGAATGATCACTGTTTGTATGATTACTGCATAATCACTGTGTACTTTTTATCATTGAATGTTAACTGTTACGCTACTTAATGATCACAGCAATAATCATTGTTTAAATATCATCATTGTATGAGCACTGTTTAACTACTGTATTATCATATCATTGTATATTATACAAAACCATGTAGTTATCAAATAGTTATCATAAAGTGATATTGTATGATTTTGTAAGATAACAACATGTACATTGTATAATCACTGTAAACATACATTGATTACTTCTGATTACTACAATGTACATGAACTATGTGTGGTAAATGTAAGCTCTGTGTTAGATAACTATGTATCACTGTTAAGTAACCAAATAATGATTATAAATTGTAGCGATGTGATCACTTAATGATCACAATATGATAGTCATGATTACTTTATGATCACTGTTTGTTTACTGGTCAATTACTGTAACTGATCAATTATTGGTTATTCAAATGATAAATGGACTTTTGAAGTGGTTCGTGATTTATTTTTTTTTTTCAAACAAATACATGTATTAATATTTAATGCATTGGTTTTATTTTAAACTATCATAAAGCCATGCTATTCAATACAACATTGTTTTGAATGATTAAAACATTGTCGTGTTTTGTATAATAAACATATACGTCCATATTCCGTAAACTTTGGCCTCGTGTTTAAAAACATTAGCAAAAAAGTCAAGGCCGACCTTAACACGTGACTTTGACGCATGCGCAAATATAATTTCTGTGATAAGTACGGAACAATAACACGGTCTATATGTAATATCAGACTGAATACACAGACACTTAGGGTTTGGAGCTCAAAACGCCTTTAAAATCCAAATAAAATGCATATTTGTCAATCCCAGCACATGTACTGATCATATATATCAAAAAAACTTAATATAAGCCGTTTTGAAAAAAATCATATTTCAACAATTATAATAATACACAAGATAAAAATGTTCGCCGGAAAAAATCCGCACCCCTACCGTCATAATCACCATGTATTTTATTCCATTTCCAATATTTTCACATAATCCCTTTGCCCTCCATCGACCAAGAAGATATAATTCTTCACGATGATGGTCAATTTTAAACTTTCAACGGTAATATAAACAACGCAAACAGCCGAAATAAACATCAATTTTATCGCCGTTTTTTCCAACTTTCAAAATCTTTCGATAAATTCAATGGACCAGACGGCTATGAACGAAGCTATCCGATTATGTGGCCCCAGCTTTGCCGTGTGCAAATGCGCAGCGCTTTTAAGTTTGGGAACCACATAATCGGATAGCTTCGTTCATAGCCGTCTGGTCCATTGAATTTATCGAAAGTTTTTGTCCGTTGAAAAAAAAACGGCGAGAATATTGACTGTTTATTTCGGCTGTTGCGTTGTTTATATTACCGTTTTGAAGTTTTAAAATTGACCATCATCGTGAAGAATTATATCTTCTGTGTCGATGGACCAAAGGATTATGTGAAAATATTGGAAATGGATTAAAATACATGGTGATTATGACGGTAGGGGTGCGGATTTTTTCCGGCGAACATTTTTATCTTGTGTATTATTATAGATGTTGAAATATGATTTTTTTTCAAAACGGCATATATTAAGATTTTTTGATATATATGATCAGTACATGTGCTGGGATTGACAAATATGCATTTTATTTGGATTTTAAAGGCGTTTTGAGCTCCAAACCCCAAGCGTCTGTGGACGGTAGGGGTGCGGATTTTTTCCGGCGAACATTTTTATCTTGTGTATTATCATAGTTGTTGAAATATGATTTTTTTTTCAAAACGGCTTATATTAAGTTTTTTTTGATATATATGATCAGTACATGTGCTGGGATTGACAAATATGCATTTTATTTGGATTTTAAAGGCGTTTTGAGCTCCAAACCCCAAGTGTCTGTGACTGAATATACAATTGTTTAACTCCAAGTTATTCTATTTACCTATTACTCAGCTACTTACATGGTTTCAATATTCATTAACACCCCGAACGAATAAGCCTGAACCTCTGGAATGTAACTATGCCACATGTATCTGAAATTGAAGTTGGAAAAGTTATAAGGCCTTTTTTGAATAATACTGCACGTTTGTAACCTCGATTTTCATTGGATAATCGTGAAACTTATACACGACTGTTATATTAAATTGTATTAATATTCAGTTTTCCACAAATAAAGAAATTATGCAAATATAATTCATGTTTCGAGTCCCAAAGTTCCTAATGAAATCCATAGAGAGTTTGATATCATACCGATTCTATGGATTCATACAAAGCTTCAAAATCTGAATCTGTCTCGGTTAATTTAGCGCCTCGTCCAATATAGCTCGTACAAAGAATTCAGTATTGTACTCAACGTAAAATGTGAACAACATTGGTAAGCAATTTACCCGGAGAACGAAGTGAGGATTACATACCACACACGTATTTCTATTAAATATGTTTGGTCTGTGGACATATTGTCTTGTTTATTTTAAAAGGTAAAGGACAATTTAGCAATAATTTCATATTTGAATAAATCCGAGTATGAAATTTCTCTCATAATAACGCCTGTGGTATTTTGTAGTAAGATTATGTTACTAAAACTAGAAAGCCGATAATGGCATATAAGCACTTCTGAAGTTTTAACTTTTATATTCTCCCCAATGATGACGTTTCGCCTATTTTGCAGATATAAAGTTGTCGCGATTAAGATCGCATTACTGCAGAATATCATTAATAATTCATTCCGTTTCTAAAATAATGCACGTCATTTCGGTGAAAGGAATGTGTGGGTTATAAAATCAAAAGGAATTTCCGCCTATTGACGTTTGTTTTGTAAACCATTAAATCTAATGATTTTCATTTAATGGTTTTGAAACATTGAACCTTTTGTATACATTTAACGTTTATCGCTTAAGTTTCACAGTAGTAATACATTGTTAACAAGGCAGTCTGAAGGACAACTAAATCCCCTCCCGCAGCAGACATGAATGTGTACTTGTTGACCTTTAACCAACCATGACCTTGATGTTATGACATGCATATCATAAGCAACTTTGCTTGTCTCAGTTATTAACCAATTATCTTCCATATTCAGAAGAATATCTTTGTAGATCTTCTTATTTTGTTTAAATTTTAAATCAAGGTCTTGGTAACCATGGACAATTTTAGACTTTATATATTGACAAGTTTCTTACATACTTGGTTGAATCCTGCTTTAGGCAAAATTGCTGTTCCGTTGCATTTAGTAATATTTCCTGTTTTAACTTATAATACTTTTATCGTGACTCTTTTTACGTATTTTTTTCATGTTTTCATGTTTTACAAATCATTCAGGACTGGTATTGTTATAACCTTGACTTTGAGTGTAGCCACCTAGTTGTTGCCATCTGAACGTGATGATAGTGATAATTTGTGCCAATATAATTACAAAATTTCAGTAGTTAAATTATTAAGACGAGAACACACAATTGTTGACTTTTATCATTTGACCTCTATGTGTTACCTAGACCTTTGGAGAAGCAACCTGAATATTGCCCTCCTCACATCATGTCATTATGGCGACCATTTGTGCGAAGTCATTTTAAAAACTTTTCAGTAGTAAAAAAGTTAAGAAGCGGAAAGGAAAATGTGGACTTGCAGCGTGACCTTGACTTTGGAGGTAGCAACCTGGATGCACCTTGAGGGTAGAAACCTGAAAATTGTGCTCTGCAGATTGTGTCATAGTGGGGATCATTTGTGCCAAGTCATTTAAAAACCTTCTAATTGTCAATGAGTTATAGAGCAGACATGAAAATATATGTTTTAACATTGGACCTTTGATAAGTGTGATCATTTCTGCCTATTTATCTTAAAAACATTGCAGAGGATTAAATGTTATGGAGCGGTCACGAAATGTAGACTTTTTAACACTTGACCTTCAAGTGTTACCTTGATCTTAGGATTAGCAACCCAATTATTGCACTCTGCACATTGCCTTTTAATGGTGATCACTTGTGCTAAGTTATTTCAAAATCATTTCAGCGGTTTAAAAATTATGGAGCGGACATGAAACTGTTACGGACGGACAGACGTCTTTGTCAACATTTGGGTTTTTTATTATGTTTTATTATGTGCTTTTTGTTTCTTTATGATGCACTTTTTCACATAAACTAGTAAAATTACCACATAAACTAGTCTTTTTATTAAATTTCCACCTTTTTAACTAAGATTATGGCTGGAATGAAGCTCACAGACCACTTGATGTTTGCTCGGACAAACGGACTGACAGACGAAGGCCATTCCTATAAACCCCTTCACGTTTTGTGAAAATCGTATCATTCAGGGACTATTTTCTATACATATAATCACGGACTTTTGACAAAATTAAAGCTCGTGATGTAATAATGTTCCATATCATTCTACAATTATTTGTTATGTATATGTGCATGCATATATAGACGGACTTGACAAAAATGACAAAATAAAGTCGTTTTAGAGAAGCATGGAAAAATGCGAAAATAATACAAGTTAAAGTCATACTGGTGTGTACAGAAAAATTGCTATTTACTAATCAATTGGTATCTACGTATACTTACATGAACGCATTCATCTTTAATTGTGTACGATTTTATTGTTTGTTTCATTTAGGTGATTCCAGTACTTGAAATAAACCCTTACCATGCTGGAACCGAAGTAATGAACCGTGACAACCGGTATAGAGCCATGCCAGCCAGCACACCAGTGTGTTTGATCCGGCTGATACTGTTACATATTGAGAATAATGAACAGTTACAAAAATGGGATTTAGATATGGTACAAAACCACCAATCATGACAGTCAATTCGCCCCCTTAGTACAGCAACGGGTTAACTCCTGAATAAATTGTATAAGGAGATAACTCTTTACTGCACTAAGTGATGAATTATATAGAGCCTAATAGACTTACTCCAGAATTAAGAATATTTTGGGTTTCCCCAGCTAATCCGGGGGGGGGGACTTTTACAGTTACAGCTTCGAAAATATACGCAACAGGTTGGGTAATCTATTGTGACTGGTAGTGCACCGTGAAGCTATAACAGTAAAAGTTTTTATCCGGGGATTAGTTGGAAAAACCAACATTTGCCGAGTTCCGGAACAGCGCAGCTGATCTATACTTATAGGTGGCGCATTTTAAGGGTAAGGTGTGTTGTAACTTACGTACAGGTGTTTAATTTCCATTGATCTATTGGCTGTATATAAGTAGGTGATGACGTCACTCATTGTCATTTCAAGATGGGATGCATCTCTGAAAATAAATTTACTAAATTGCATCAAATTGAGAAAATGATTTATCAAACACTACCTTCAAATATTACATTCGTGTTCATCTTTGCAAGGCTCGGACATGTACTGTTCTGCAATCCTCTCCCGATTGGGGATTAAAAAAAAAAATATTTCCCTCATTCTTCCCTATACAAGCAAAATTTTCGGCTGTCCAAAAGGCATCACTCCTTTAACAAATTGACTTAAAAGATCTACGTGTATTCGAAATGTAATGTGTTCTTAACCACAAGGCCACTGGGGCACCTTGTTAAAATAATCAGGTCGTGCTCTCCTTGAGGTCCGGTCCACGACGGAGCATAGTAGACCACTAGGTCTCGCCGGTCAGGATCTGAATACAAATGTTTTTCCTGCAATATATGAATTGTTGTAATGTTTTTATAAAATCTTTAAGTCTCTACTTAATCCTAATTGTAATTTATATGTATAATAATCTTTATTATTATTGTACACTTTGGTGAAATGAAATATTGGTTCACCAAAAATAAATAAATGAATGAATAAATAAATAAATAAATAAATAAATAAATAAATAAATAAATAAATAAATAAATAAATAAATTGAATAAAGAAACAAAAACTAAATAAAAATAATAATATGTACTTTTAATAGAAATAAAACATTTCTTAGAAATGTTTTTATAATCAATTATTGGAGAAAAAAACACGCACACACAGTCAACAAACACTCAGGCTATATCCTGGTGTAAGGCCAAATGTAATTATATTTTAGAATCTAATTTCTTAAATACATATGACAAATCTGAAACACAAATTGAAAAGGATGAGACTGAATATTAATAAGGGAGATTTACAAAACCAATCAATAAATGTTCATAATAAGATATTTGAAATTCTTCCTTCTCGTGGAAGAACTAATAGTATGTTTGTTGAAACTCACTGACACGTGACGATATTAAACTGCACCAAGACATCCAAAGCATTCAGAAGGTATATTATTATGGAGCGCGCTATTTTGTTCAATGGAGAGCGCCATTTTGGTATCAGGAAGTTTTATTCAATTGCATTTGTTTAACACTATGGTTGTACCTATTTTATTATATGGTTGTGAGGTTTGGGGTATAGAGAATGTACAAATTATTGAGCAACTACAGTTACGCTTCTGTAAACTCATACTTAATTTAAAAAGGTCTACGCCCAATTGTATGATATATGGGGAAACAGGACTTTGTCCCCTAGTACTGCAGGTTAAAACAAGAATATTGTGTTATTGGAGTAAGTTGATAACCTCAAAAAATGATAAAATATGTAAAATATTGTATAATACAGTTCTTTCTTTACATGTTAATAATGTCATGACTTCTCCTTGGATCTCATTTGTTAAAAATACTCTTGATGAGCTTGGCTTATCAAACTATTTTTGTGATCAATATGTTGGTAACTTGAATAGTTTTAAAACTATTGTGAAACAGAGATTGAAAGACCAGTTCTTACAGAACTGGAAAGGAATCATAAATGGATCCCCTAAATGTTTAATTTATCGTGTGTATAAGAAAGATTTTTGTTTTGAGAAATACTTAGATATATATTACCTTTCAATCTTTGTAGAATACTTTGTAAATTTAGAACTATGAACCACCTTTTACCTATAGAGAAAGGTAGACATTTACATATTGAAAGAAATCAAAGAATATGTCATTTGTGTCCAAAACAATCTCTTGGGGATGAATTTCATTACTTATTTGAATGTCACTTTTTTAACTCTCTTCGTAAAAAGTTTATTGATTCAAAATTCTCAAATCATCCTAATATTTATAAATTAGAATCTTTAATGAATAGCTTTGACTATTCAATTTTATTAAAACTTGCATTATTCTGCAAAATTATTATTTCAAAATTTAAATAACTCATTCTCCCGAAAGTCATGAATTTCTCAACTTTATGAATGTATTTACATAGACACAATTTAGATAACTTCTGTATAAGACAAATCATGTCCAAAAAGTAAAGTCTAGTCAAATGTTATGTGTTAGTCAAATTGATTTCCTTATTATATAATTTTATGTTTATATGTTTTGTTAATTACTTTTGAATAACTGTTCATTATATTGTTGATATATCATAACCTTATGCATATTATATGCCTTGGTTTTGAATAAATCTTGAATCTATTTTACTTTTAGTTTGAAGGTTAGCTCAGTTATTATATAGCAGCAGACGCATTGAAGTTTATAAAATCAAAGGGCTGCAAGCTCTGTGGTATTTTCTGATCTTTGCAATCTAAATCGTACTGTATATCTGTATGTATTTTCCTGTATAAGTTTATTTTTATATACTATAATTCATCTTGCAGGGCACCGAGATGCAGCGACTGCGTTTAGATTTTTTACTATAACAGTTTGAGTTTGATACATACGGAATTTTGCATGACTAGAGTTGCATCAAAAAATCATTTATGTTCATTTTTTATGACAGCCACACTTTATCCTTGCATATCGTGGCTACTTCCTTAAAAAAGACACTTTAAAAAAAAAATAGTTGCCTCGACTGGGATTTGAACCCCAGACCTCTCACACCCTAAACGAGCGCGTTACCCCTGCACCACGGGGAAGTTATACGAAGAAAGCCTGAATAAAATCAAATAATTCTAAATTTAGAATTTCCATTTCGGGTTTGTAATCCTTATTAATTTCGAGGTATTTTGTTCACGATAAACCTGTTGTTTAACACTGATGTAAATAATTTAGCGAAAATCTTCTCGCATGTATATATTACACTAAGCGACAGTCAGATTTGTGTGTGTAATTAATACGCTCTGAAATATTCGGTACTCGACATCGCTAAAAATAGCATTTTCATTGTTTAAAATGATATTCATCCGCGCAATTTGTGATTGTGCATTTATTGACAATTCTATAAGCCAACGCTACTTTTAAACTTTGAATGCGTTGTAATTTGTTTGATACTTGTAACAAAATAAAAATATTTCTTTCTTTTACATAGCTAGTTTTAAGCTGTTTTGAGAACTACTTGTTGTTAGGTTTGTCGTGAAATTTTGTGCCAGAGATAGAATGTCAGCATTGTATTTCCTGATCTGCGGTCAGAAAATACCAAAAAAAAAAGAGAAGGCAAATATGTTATTACTAATCACACATTGTATCTGAACTATTATATAAAAATGCCATTTAATTTGGGTGTTTAAATAATTTATTCGTTTCCAACTCTGTCATTGACGCTCTAATTTTTATTTCATATAGTAGAACCCCACTAATTATCTTAATTGAACGTAATATCAATAATTGTCACTAAAGTATTGTTATAAATGCTGTTTTCCCTACATTCCTTTAATTTCCTTAAAGCAGTGCAGAATATATTAACTGTCCGTATTAATCGGTCTGAAAGAAATACTAACATTACATAATGTTGTGATAACTTTAATTTTCAGTCATGACTTGAAACCGCCGCGATTCCGTTACCTAGTCGGGTGTCTTCCTCGAATGAAAAATAAATCCCCGGCAGAACTTACACAGTGAGCTGAAGAGGCTAATGATGGTCTGTTATCTTAAGAACTCTGTCACTAACGCCTTTATTTCTATTTTATTCAGCTGGACACTACTTAATACAAAATGTATCTTGATGGACTTGTCCATATTCAATCTAAACAAAACCATTCATATTTTTAGGGACAATTTTGAAATGTGTACTGATAGAATAGCGAACAGTGCAGACCATAATCAGATATACTGTGTTCGATATGGATTTTATCACACGGGTTAAAACCAGTATCTCACTTGTACGAATGAAATAAAACATCTGTTCCAGTAATTAATGGATTGTTTCAATTCAACACGCAATGTTATTTATTGCTTATGAATACTTTTATAAGCAACAACAGAATGTTACGGGAGATAACGAGTGCATTCAGTCGGATCTTTGAACTGCATGGTAACAAGATATCAAAGTAATATGAGCCGCGCCATGACAAAACCAACGTAATGCGTTTGCGACCAGCATGGATCAAGACCAGCCTGCGAATCCGCGCAGTCTGATCAGGATCCATGCTGTTCGCTATCAGTTTTCTCTACTTTTTATAGGGTTTGTAAGCGAACAGCATGGATCCTGATCAGACTGCGCGGATGCGCCGGCTGGTCTGGATCCATGCTGGTCGCAAACGCATTATATTGGTTTTGTCATGGCGCGGCTCATATTATCATATGGCAACAGATGATAAGGGCTTGTGTTGCATTAATGGTTTAAAATATCGTTGACTGTGAGCTATTTTATTTATCTAGCTTGACACAATTGTTAATTTACTTTACCATATTTGCAATGTGTCGTTATAGACTATTATTCTATACATAGTTTGCTGATTTGTCACACTGACTTTCTACGAAGAGTCAGTATTGTGTTTGTATGCTTTTTAGCATATGAGCCGCGTCACGACAAAACCAACATAGTGCGTTTGCGACCAGCATGGATCCAGACCAGCCTGCGCATCCGCGCAGTCTGATCAGGATCCATGCTGTTCGCTTACAACTCTATAACAAGTAGAGAAACTGATAGCGAACAGCATGGATCCTGATCAGCGCAGGCTGGTCTGGATCCATGCTGGTCGCAAACCCATTATGTTGTTTTGTCGTGACGCGGTTCATATCAGAATATGTCATTCTTGGCCTATATCGAAGCGGATTCTATTAAATACGATTTTCTTTATGCAGGTTGTAGTTCCACGTTTAATATTTTTCTATTGAATGACTTTCTATATTTAGCATGTACATTTCCTTATATTTTTGTTTGTTCTTAAATTATCTGGATATTTGACACAACGATGAAGATTTTAAGAATTGAATATTGAAATCAATTAAAATGTTAATTAATAAGTCCCAAATCAATTTAATTGTTAAGAAATAAGTTCCACATCAAATTGAATCAAATTGTTAATGATAAGTTTTAAATCAATTAAATTGTTAATGAATAAATTAAATTGTTAAGAAATGAGTTCCATATGAATTAAATCGTTAATAAATGAGTTCCCAAATCAATAAAATTGTTGATGAAAGTGTATCATAACAATTAAAGTGTTAATGAATAAGTTCAAAATTAATTAAAGAATTAGTCAATACCACAAATTCATTAGTGAAAGGTTAATACAGAGACAATTATTGCACGACCAATTGACACCGCTTTAATGTAAGGTTTGAACAGAACTGCTGAAATCCCAGGGTAAGAAAAATAAGTAAGGTTTACGTGTATGATTAAAATAGAATAGTTTTAAGACAAATTTACTTTTAATCAATGTACAAATAAAAAAATCGATACTTGTTTACTTTTAATCAATGTAAAAATAAAATATGGATACTTGTAAGAGGAATTTACACTTCATCAATGTACGGTTAAACTGAACTTTCTAAAGAACTTTCTCGGTATAAATGCAATTAATGAACTACATGTATCTAATAATATCTCTGATAAATGTAAGGTTAAAACAGAATAATAGTTAGACTACTTTACACTGTATAACAGCATAATTTTAAGACCAACTTACATTTTATCAATGTAAAGTTAAAACAGAAAAATGTAAGACCATCTTACAATGTATCAATTTAAGGTTATAACAGAATACATTTATGGCTAACTTACACAGTATCAATGGACTCGTTTTCGCCATTTAAGCAAGTAGAATTCCTTTCCAGCCAATCATCTGTAAGATTTTTGAGTATTCTGTGAATAAAAATAAAACATGAAATATCAAATACAAAAATAGAATGTTAAATATCATTATATGTTTTGGTCTTTATTTCTAAGTTCACAATGGGCTACCATAACCAAATAAAAGATAAAGTAACGTTAAAAGGTATTGTTTTACATATACGAGGTATCAATTAAAGTGGCACTGTAGTTGTCTTTATATGTAGTTGTACATAAAAGGTTTGTCCGACCCTTCTTTTGTGTACATAACCTTTATATATTTAAGTGAAAAAAGCCATTCATTCGTGTTTCTCGTGCATATACATGCAGCGGACAGCCTAACCTTTCTGTACATGTATAACACTTCGATATGCACTGAATAACGGTAATAAATAACACTGATTATTACTTTACAAATTCCTCTTGTATATTGATTAGGCAATTAAGTGTGACACGTCATATTTACAAATGATTAAAGACATAAAAACCTTCGAGAAACATGTTGCGAAAAAATAAATAAATAAAAAATAGTGTGATAATTATAAAATACTTACAAATCACCCCACTTGTATTCACAAAGACCATCACAATATCTGCATGTATACAATGCTGCGATAACTTGAATATATGCGGACAAATAATTCTTGTAACCACTCATAATGTAGAAAATTAATCCTTTTCACGTTAGTTCCCACTACGATTGTTTTAATTATTGTGTAATTGATCAATTTATTCACCAATTTATTATTTCCCTGCATTCAATCAACGACTTTTTTTGCTAAAAAATTATATTTCCACGTGTACTATAGATATCTTTTCCAGTCCCTGAGATATTCTTATTTATTTTCTGTTTTAGTTCAACAACTGATAAAACATTGTTGAATGCGACATGCCGATTTAAAATTCAATCGGAATCAAATACGGATGTCGAGTGACAATTTTCATAGAATGTCATACATGAGTAGAAACCAATTGTAGTTATATGATAAACCAGAATAATTGATCTTGCCATACGGGCATATTATATTTTCAAATTGATATTGTTACGCCATAAACTTTCACATAAATAACAAACATATTGACAACGGTTTTTATTCATTTTTATCCTTACTTTACTGATTTTCAATAATGGACATCTCATATACACACAGGTCTCTCACATATCAGTAAGACCGGTGAACACAATGATATGGCGACTTTCCAGCTTTACTAGTAGTGAAAAAAACTTCAGGTATCATTCCAGGCACGAACAAGCACCTGAGTAGATCTACTGACGTTCTGTATGACGTTCCGAAGCTAGCTGGATAGCTTTCTCACCTGAAAGAATTCAAAGTCCCTGGCGGGATTCTAACCAACAGCGGAAAGGGGCAAACGCAAACGGCGGTTATCATTGAACCTGAATTGTAACACGTAAGTGCCATTTCATGAAAAGCGGCGTATTTCCCCAAATACAAGGTTGTATGTGCCCTAAACGAGAATGCAATGGGTATGGAGTTTTGAAAGGGGATCGAAGGCAATGAAGCCAACACATCGTTTCTGTCTATCGTGCAAAGCTAAGCCCTATGTTCACAAAGAAAAGATCAGGATCAAATGATCCTGATTTTATTTTCATTGTTTTATAACAACTAAAATTATCGTTTTTTGGTACATATTCAAAATGTAAAAAATTGCTGATTCGAAAAAAAAAACCTATTTTAGATTCAAATCTACGAATAACAAAACAAATACAAAAATGACAGGATCGAAATATGGATCAATTTCAGGATCATGATCAATATTAGGATGAACTTTAAAGCGTCGGTAACTTTCAAAAATAATAACAATAAATTTATTTTAAAATTTCATAAACATGCTATTTCGAGTCCAGTTTTATCAAGTTGATATTAATTATACATATTTAATCAATGATCCTTTGTGAACACGGGGCCAGGTATAATGGCGTTATATTTAACATGTAATTTTTTTCGAGAAAAATAGAATTTAGAATAATAGTAATAAGTAAGTAGTTGGTAAATATTAGATAAAAAGTGTCAGTGCGTTATAATGTTGAAAGTTAATATTTTGTATTTTGAAGGTTTGGGAAATTACTTCAGAAAGAAAGGAATAAATAACATATCTTAATGGTGCAGTTTTCTTGAAGCGGTGTTATGGGGTTCTAAACAAAAACTTGCGTCCATGAACATTTTAAATTTGGCCGTGTCGGAGGAACTTTTAATTTTTTTACTGTATTGAGTTGCGTAAAAACAGAAAATGTGCATTGTCAAATTCAAATATTTCTTCTTCGAAATGTCAAAAATAAGAATTTATCAGTTGATGTTGCATGATTCAGTATTTAAAGGAGAAGATTAAAGCCCTATTATCCCTCATACACGATTTATGTTTTTCTTTTTAAATGACAAACATGAATTTTATAACATTTAAATAAATGTTTGGTTTAAACATATCTATTTAAGCTCGATTGCGAAACAAGTTATTGCAACTTATATTAATCAGTCTCGATTCCGCTTCCTGGAAACAACCAGTACTGGAGCCATATGAAGAAACATGTCGTGACTCGAGTAGGGCTCGAACCCATGATCCCCGGGTTGAGAGGCAGACACTTTAACCACTAGGGCACCACTCCCCTAAAATAACTGTTTTAGACCTGTTAGATACTTATTACCTGAAAAAGAACTGTTGAATGCGAAATAATTTGTCAAAATAATATAAAGATTTGCTTAGCTACAAGAGTGGATCGGGTTGCATGTGTTATTTGAGCTATATTAGTTTGTTTAGCTAGGTTGAACTACACGTATGACTGAGCCAAACGTGGGATTTGAGCTTAATGTTTGTGTTGATTTAACTACACGTGTGGGTTCGATTAAATAAATGTGTAGGATGAGCTATATGTGTTGGCTAAGCTGCATATGGTGGCTAATCCACACATGTACGGT
>NW_026858802.1:0-38926 GCF_026571515.1 Ruditapes philippinarum
AAAAAGAAAAAATAAATTTATATCTTGTACATTAGAAATACAATACAACCTCTGTTGAGTGGCCCTCTGTAAAACAAACATTTTTTTACAACAGTAGTAATCTTCCATAAGGAACACCTCTCTGCAACAACCACAGATACATTTATAATGTTTCTTTTATGCGCCAAATATGGCCTCATAACATAGATGTCTGTTCGGTACATTTACATCATTCCCTTTGTTACTTAAGAAGCTTAATAAAGTGAAACATGTATTGATAAATGGTGTTTGTTTGTGAACCTTTTTATCATACTTAATTAAAACAACATATAACTATACTTGGCCTCACTAAATGAGTTATTAGACAGCTCTTTCTTTCTCAAATATTATAGTACTAGATAAATCAACTACAAAATATATTACATTTATTATTTATTAATCTCCACTAAGAAGAGCATTTTTTGTTGGTAAAAAAGTGAGGATCTTTTATTACTACATAATTTCATCAGAATTCTGGAGGGAAATATACATGTATCGTATTTTCCTCCTCATGTGTTTTTGCTAATTGGACTTGTGAAAAAGTTGACATTTTAAAGTTGATTATCTTAATTAGTATCAAGATTGTATTCTCAATAATGTCAACATGTTAACATGAAATTTCTGAAACTAAGGAGGAAAATTTTTCATGTTTCCTGGCATTTAAGTGGTTAAGGCTCATGTTAATTATAAAAATTTTAATTAACTGTTATAAAGATTATGATTTATTTACATATTTTCATGGAAAAATCATTTTTGTCAATTAAGCCAGTGTCACAACATAATTGTTGCAACATAACATACAAGAGTTTGTTGTACAGTTGATTGTCAGAACTGTGACATAACTGGGTATGATAAAAATTATGATGTTGTATCCCATGCCAGAACTTTGTGTCAATGTCAAGGTCACTTTTACTTTAATTTTAAGTCAAATTATGTTAAATAATAGGTCACGCTTGCTTGTGCAAGTCATTATACTTTGTTATGAAAGTAAAAACAAAATTGGAAACATCGTAGCACACAATGTCATGTTTAACAGAGTATTGTTGATTATATGCATTAAATAATAGTACCTTGTATGTAATAGAATTAATTGTCAAGGAAACAATCATTTTAGAAGACAAAAAATAAAATTTCTTGACTGAACCATTTTGCTGTCATTATATATACATGTTTGTTGTATTATGTTGAAAATAATTGATCAAATAATTATCTGGCCAACGATATTATGTGGCAATAAATTATTTACAAAATTCATCAAAATTTAAGATTATTGCAGTAACTGTTGTTATTTCAGAGAAATATCCCATAATACCTTGCTTTGGTTATCAAAAGTTTCTTGCCTAATTTCACCAGACATACAATTTAATGAAAATACTTAGAAATATGCCTATTCAATGGTATAATAACAGATCTCAAGAATATCAGCGTTGTGTAAGATGAGGGAGTAATTATCATAAATATTGTTCTACTTTACATTAATATCGTAGAGGCTCATGGTAACACACTTCACACAGCTCTGCTTAATTAATTAATAACATACATACCCCCAGCATGATTATTATGGTGGTATTATACATAGCATGTTTACATTATATACACCAGTCTTTTGATGTTATGGTATTATAATATAAAATGTCAAACATTGAGGAATATTTATCTACAAAATGCATGCAGCATGCAAAAAATAGTACTATTGAAACAAACTTGCATGAGTTGGTTTATACAGAATTTATTTTAGATTGTGTAGGAAGATACTAGCTTATAGACACACTTTCGAATCCGTTCCTGGAACCAGCCAGTACTGAGCAATGAGTGTAAAGTTTCTTGTTCAAGGAAACAACGACTTGCCCCTGATGTTATTTGAACCTGTGTGGCTAGCGATCATCATTGCAAATCTGATATGTTAACCACTTGGCCATGCCGCAACTTGCATGAGTTGTTATTAATGCTAATCTTGGCTTAATATTGCAATGAATAAGCTAAGCTAGATTCGATTTTAACATACAGGCAAAAGTCCTCAGATCTGATATTCAATAATAATATTAAATCAATGATTTATTAACTGTTATACCTATAGTGCCCTCATCAGTTCAGTCAAGAAGATAAAGGAAAGGGTGCAGCATTACCAGACCAATTAATATTACAATTTATCTAGCTCATCTGTTTATATACCAGTGATATTTACAGTTATATTTGTGTATTCTTATATCAGATTATCACATAAATGTCTGCAGTCTGTAAGAGATATGTGCATACTCAGGTACCATATAATTGGATGATTCAAGTGCTAGCAAAATCAAAGGGCTGCAAGCTCTGTGGTATTTTCTGATCTTTGCAATCTTAATCGTACTGTATATCTGTATTTGTTTTCCTGTATAAGTTTATTTTTGGCGTCCTCGGCGCATTTGAAAGGGCGACAGCAACTTCTCGAGCCTTTTAGTCGGACATAATAAAAGCCGTTTATTCCGACCAGTATGAGGGTGCTTGACTGCGGTCTGGAGACCACAGGGTATTGGTACGCGTTTAACTTTTGAGGCATGGAGGAGCACGTGACCTGTTTTCGGTACATGGAGGAGCATGTTATCTGTAAACCGTACATGATTGGTTAATTGACCTTTTCGGAAACCTGGATAAATACCGTTGGCTGGTACGTTACAGATAATCCTCTAGGGAATTAGACACCTAATTAAGAACAAAAAACTATTACGTGATATTTTTAATTTTCTATAATTATGTTACCGTTTAAGGTGGGAAAACTTGAATGATTTGTTTGAAAATGATCAATGTTTCTTTAATATGTATCTCAAAATGTTACAAACAATAAATTGTTTATACTGAAAATCTACAAAATTAAAATATTCGTAGTGGCATCTGCCATCATAAATACTTGTGTGTTTACTTTTTTTTTTTTGCTCGGAATTATTCATAAAATGGTAGGCCTATTTAATTATTTTCTTAAAAAAGAAATAATTGTTTTATGTTCGATCTTCTCCGGTCATCAACGGTCACCAGTTTCCAAAGACCTTCTTCTATATTAATCGATTACTGTCAAATATATCCAGATACAAACGTTTATTTATCCTCGCCCCACCCACTGAAAATAGTTAAATGAAATATATTAATATCATTAAAAACGTTCCCCGCAGGAAACCATTTTATAAATTAAAAATGAAATGTCGCGATATATACAATGAATAGCGAACTGGAGAATTTCGCAATGCAAACATTTTCAAATGAAATAACCTTTTCCGTCAATAAATCGCGCTCTTAGGGGTATTTTTATTTATCATTTTGTAGTACACAGTGGGTTATTATGGTTCATGTATCCGAAAGCTGAATAGAATGGTGAGTTGGTGACCTATATATTCCGAAAATCTATTTATAGAGGGGTGTATTCAAATCGGTAATTCCCGGTCTCTCCTGGTCTATTTTGGCCGGAATTTACTAGTGACCGGCGAATAGTACCACACGTTTATTGTCCGTCTCTCCCGGTTTTCGAGTAGATGTTTGATATCGTTACAGAACAGAACAAACATTTACAGTTATATAAGTTTTTTCAAAATGAATGTTTGTCACTTAGTTTGGTTACAATAATTAATAAACACAGATCAACTCTCAAATTTATTGATTATTATTATACATAAACATACAATTCGAAAAAAAAAACCAACAACAACAATAACATGTTTCATAAAACATGATAAAACACTGATACGTTTGTATCAGATAAAAACAATAAATATGTACAATAATTGAGAAAAAAGGTACATTTTTATGGTATTAATATGACACTATCAACTTTGAAACATTTTATTTAATTTGTTATTCGTGTTTAGTAAAGATGCCGAGGAATTATTCAAAGTTACAAATTAGATTTTATGAATTATTCAATTGATTGATAATTTAAAAAATGATAAAGAAAAATACAAATGTACATGTATATGTTTTAAGAATGAACAATATTATATATTAAAAGTTTAACCATAATTTACTGACTTTTTCCAGTTAAGTTTTTACTTAATATAATCGTCGGTCAATATGACAATTGAATTCTTAAAATATTAGTAAACGTAAAAACTCAGTATTAAAATAGCACATAAAACACAAAAAAAAGAAAGAAAACAATATTCATAAAATCTGTATTTTTTATTACAACTATTGTATAATAAACAATTTTGCTCAACTCGATCGACATGGTAATATAACCAGTGTCATATAGTTATTAAGTGTGAACAGATACCTTTAGAGGGGGTCTTCGCTAATAGCGATAACATAATAAGGAACAAGTGTGGTGTTGATCATGCATTTACACATATGGATTATAAATGATTGTATACATGTATATCCGTTGCTAAAAAATCATTTATGTTCATTTTTTATGATAGCCACACTTTATCCTTGCATAGCGTGGCTATTTCCAACAAAGACACTAAAAAAAGAATTTAAAAAAATGTTGACTCGACTGGGATTTGAACTCCAGACCTCTCACACGTGAAACGAGCGCGTTACCCCTGCACCACGGACAATTTATAAAAACAGTGGTTGAATAAAATCAAGTCATTCGTAATTTATAATTTCCATTGCATTTTGGGTTAGGGTAATTTCGAGGTATTTTGTTCAGGGTAAACCTGTTGTTTAAAATTGAAGTAAATAATTTAGCAAAAATCTTCTCGCCCAAACAGTCCAACATGTAGAAACTCTATATTCAACTACTCGACAGTCAGATTTATTTGTGTAGTATTCGGTCATAGATATCGCTAAAAATAGCATTTTCATTGATTAAAATCATATTCATCCGCGTAATTTGTGAGTGTGCATTTATTGACAATTCCATAAGCCAACGCTACTTTTAAAGTTTGAATGTGTAGTAATTTGTTGGACACTTGTAACAAAAACTTGTTCTTTCTTTTAAATTGCTGGTTTTTAAGCAGTTTTGAGTGAGAACTACATTGCGTTGTTAGGACTGTTGGGAAATATTGTGTTAGACCGTGGATGTTAGCTATGTATTTATCTGATCTTGCGATCAGAAAATACAAAAATAAATGAATAAAAAAACTGTTGCACCTTGCAGCTGCATTAATTTTTACCCTGCAGCTTCTGCTTAAACCTAAAACTCGGCCAGTAATGTTTGTACAATCTTACCTGCAGGTTTTTCTTTTTGTGATATCCCTAAAAATTCAAATGGACTGTTTCAAAATGGTAAAGACTTTTCAGAAATGTGACCAATTTTTTAGGAGATTTTATTATATCTTGACATGTTGCATAATTGTATAAAATATATACTTTTTAGGCATGAAATTATATCAAACCTTAAAAAGATTCTTTGCAGTAAGCAAAATGTTCTTCAACATAAACAGTTGTGACAGATTTGGGGCACTCTCGGACCAATTAACACTGCAATTATCTAGTCATCTACAGGAGATAGCTTTCATATATACATATATACAGATGTATTTTTTGTGTATTCAGCAATCTATTTATCTATAGACCACCAGACCACAAGTTCAGCAGGGGATCCACTTATCAGAATTACTGGTGATAAGATCTTGAAGTTCCTACATGGTTTACCTAGTCCAGCATAATCTAAATACTAAATGCCTCTATTTCCTCTCATTTACGAAACAGCCATATGTAAGGCATGTGCAATATATAATACTCAATACTGTATACATTAATGTTAGAATTGTTGTATCATAAACAATTGTTTGTTTACACATGAAATTGTGTAGTGAATGCTTGAAAATGGAGAAAAATATATATTGTTTAGAATGGTGTAGGCAGACACATCTGAGGTTCATATGCAGCCAATGACCCCCTAATATTTGTGTCTTCTGTACTGACTATCAAGCTAACTTAGTGAAGGACAATGATTTTTCAAATGTACCCAATGCCTTCTGCTATGATCTACATGGAGGTCACAATACAATCTTTAAACATTGTATGTATAACTAACAGAAGAGTTTCTTTTCTTAATTATAAAATGAAATACATCGGGGAACAATATTGTAATGCTCCAAAGAAAAATCATTTAATTAAAAAAATGTTTAAAAATGTGGACAGCAATTGAAATTATCAACAGCAATGGAAATGACATCACTAAAGGGAGATACAAGATTACTGAATGTTACAATATAGAAGTTAATTGGTTATATTGTTTATTCTATTGTAGTAACTGTTCATATAGATAAAAAGACAATTAATACTTTAATTAATTACACTACAGAACATCAGAGTGCAGTGATGTTATATATATCACAGAGATATCTGACAGCTCTGAAATGAACTCGACCTTATCTTCTACTCCTCATCTTCATCAGGTTGTCTCACATAACTAATATGTTATCACAAAAAATACATGACACTTCTTCCATTCCATTTCTAAAATCAAGAATATTTTTTATACTGTTTAGATAACTTTGACAAAAACTAGAGTGCATTCAGATCAATCAGCAGGCTTTCTTTTGAAACTTTTCTATATGTTTTTCGATATCTTAAAAAAAAATTCTGGATTTCTCAGTCATTGTTTTATTGTTGGCTTCATTTTCATATCTTGCAGGAAATCTTCTGAAAATACAAAACTTTCCGGCAGAATTATGTTTTCCGGCAGAATTATGTCTAACATACAGGGAGTATCAGTTCAACTTTATGAATTCATTTATTTTGGTGAATTTTGAGATTTATTGTAAAACATCAGCAACTTATTGATCATTGTTTTCATACAGATTTTTATGGTGCATAAAGCAATGTTTATGTTATTTTCTTGCAAACTTAGCATGTTGAAATGTACTGAATTTTGAAAAGAATTTCAGAAGGATTCAACTGTTTTAATGTAGCTCTAAATAATTATGTAATTTATTTAGGTATACAAAACAAAAAAGTTCTCAGCTTAAAAATTGTTCCAGTGATTCCATTACAGACTTATGTATAACACTAAATTATTATTCTTTTTGAGACTGTTAATTGAAACATTTTATTTTGTAACTAAATTGAGGCAAAATAAATTAAGTTCAATAAATTATTCCAGTAGAGAACAGTATCTCCAATGGAATGGTAGCAGATAAGCCTTGTTGCAGAAGAACTCTGAGTATCTTCTAGCAAAGATTAGAGAATTCCATTTTGACAATATGTTTATTCTAGACTATCAGTGGAAGGAGATAATTGTTTCTTATTTTATTGAGAAACAAAATAAATTTCCACTGGGAGATTTTGTACCACCCCTAATTATTTTTCTTGAGGTTCATTTTTGTTTACTGAGGCAATTTCTGCCTACATTTTGGTTCACTGTTCTGACTACACTGTTTATTTTGGAATATCTTCAGGAACATTAGTGCCAGGCGATGTCAAGAGCTTAAATCATAAATATTTCAAAAGGTTAAAAGAATCAAGAGGCGGTAGCCAGGTATCATAAGTTATTTCTAAACTTGGGTAATGGATTATAAGTTTCAGCATAATAGCAAACCAAAACTGAATTAGGTTTGGTGTGGGTGGCCAAGTGGTTATGGTTGTTGACTTCAACCACTTGTCCCTAACTTCTGTGGGTTCGAATCCCACAGAGGACTCTGGATTTTTTCATGTGACGAAGCTATCCAGTGAACATAAGAAATGGTAGTTAAGACTACTCAGGTGCCCCGTTTGTGCCTTTCTTATCTTTCTTGTTCTCATAAACAATGATTCTCTCCCCAGTGCACTTTCAACTTCTGCCAAAAAATGAAGATACAAAATGTACAGAACAAATGAAAATAATACTATAAATAAGTATTAAGACCTTCATTCAAGTGAAAATCAACTAAATAAGGAAACTCATGCAGACATTGTTAACTTTTTATTTAATCAAATTATTTTCAATTTAATTAAAAGTAATTGGTGACATTATCATGATATCATGCCTTGTCCAATTTGATAGATGATGACATCATAGTAATTAGTACTTCAAAATGACTCACACCATACCATGTGTTATCTGCAGATCACTCATATATTTCCAGGGCAATAAAGACCCCACTTATGCTGATTTTAAGTGCTATCCCTACAACCCAGATACCCCAGTATAACTATAAACCCTGCAGCAAGTCTTCTGGCCTAATGCATCACTGTCATAATTAAAATGACTTAAATACTTAAGTTACATCAGTTTTACAATAAACAAGCCCATAATGTTTACACTTCCTCTTTATCTAGAAGATTATCTGACTTTTTGTTAACTGTTTCAATTATTGTTCCATAATTCCAGCTGAAAAATTGGTTAATAGTTACAATCAGTCATGTCACAGTCAGGCATCTTGTGTTCACATTGTGCCAATTCTGATTCATTCCTTTGTTGAATATTGGTAATATAATCTAATATTTCAGTCTGTTTATTAACAATTAACACTGATCGGAGATAATGATGAAAGTTTTTATCAGAATGAGGTTCAAAAGGTTGAAGATGTTTTCTTTTACTATCAGCATGTTTGGTTTGTATTTATAGAGGTTTGCTCAGGCACTTGTTAATCCTCGAAGACATATGCCTGCCAGAAATCCGAGTAAATTGTGTAAATATTGAATGCTGTGGGTTTTTTTTAACAACTTTATTGTTGCCGATAAAGGTACTTCAAACTCATTAGCTTCTTAGGCTAGACTTGTGTAACTATGTGTTGTATAGGGCCATATGTTTTTCGGCCTAGATGAATGGTTATGATAAAGAAATAGGAGATCTTTTGTGCAAAATGCTAAAAATTCATGCTTTCTATAAGTTGTCCCTGTTGTCCCTGTTTTTATATAAATATTTGGATGCATTACCAGGCAAATCAAGAGAAATCTACTATCCTGCACCAGAATGTACCAGTTTTTGTATGATTTCTCTTCATATTGAATCTAAGTTAATTTTCACAGAATGGAATAGATTTGTTCTATACTATATCTAGATGTTTTATATTTTGAATTCCTATATTATACATGTATAAAGTTACATTGTAGTGTCAGGAAAAGGCTATTAATCCTTAAGTTAATACAGGGCAAATTACTGTTCAATGTTTCTTGAATTTGTTTTAATCTTTTTCTGTGGGGGTGGGGGGGGGTCTTTTCTTTTTTATAGACTTAATGTGTACATTTATTGCTAGCATAATAAACAAGATGCAACAGAAATTATTTCATTGGGTATGAAACAAACAAACATTCACCTTGGCCTTTAAAAATATTTTAGTATTTTGATAATCTGAGTTTTATAGTGACTCATTTTGTCATTGTGTGGCTTCTGTTCAAGAATATTTACTTGTTTTAATGGTTATATATAAGCACTGAGTGGTTTTCAAGATTTTCAAGGAAGTTCAAGTTTTAGGTAAAAAGGGTTATCGAAAAAAAATGTCAATATATAGAAGTGACTCAATATTTGCACTCACGTTTGAGTAATTTATGAAGGACTTTTGTTTGAAAAAAAATCTAGTTTATATTTAAAATGTAGCATTTAGAGAAGATGGAGGTACTTGAAAAAAATAAAGAAATCCATTATAACAATGTATGGCTTGGTAATTGACTAAATATTTGCTCAACTTTATCGATTTATTTTTGAGAGTCTGATATTCTGTCATAACAGTAACAGGTTAAAGTTACTTTGGTATTTATGGGACGAAAACTTAAATCTGATTTTCAACTAATTAAATTATTATATTCTTATATTTTGTTAAATAAAACAAATCCTGTTAGATTTTTGTTTGTTTTTAACTCTTTAGAATAAAATTTTAATGATTTCATATATTGAAATACAAAATTTGGGCTATTAACAGTTAAAATAGAGCCTCAGGTCAGACTGCACAGCACAGTCTGTACGTTCTATACTGGTTGCAATGTTATAATCACTCATTTTCAGCATGTTATATAGTGAAAATTGAGGGCCATTTACTAATGTTCCTTTGAAAAGTATAATGTTTTCCCTCAATTGTAACTTCATATTTCCAAGTTAGGAAAATGTTCTTTAATGCATACATTCTTCCTCATTTAGACTATTGTTGCACTATTTGGGGTAATTGCAGTAAGGAACTCTTAAACGACATGTATAAATTTCAAAAACGTGCAGCAAGAATAATACTTGATAAAGATTTTGATGCACCTACTGATGAGTTATTTTCTGAATTGAACTGGATGAAATTCTCTGATAGAGTGAATTATAAAAAGGCCATTTTAGTATACAAGTCCCTAAACAATCTTCTCCCTGATTATATGCAAAATCTTTTTACAAATACAGAAAATAAATCATTAAGAACATATGAACAAAGACAACGTTTAGTCCCCAAACCAAGAATTGAATTCTGCAGAAAATTCCTATTATATTTAGGCTCAAAATTTTGGAACTCCCTCCCTTTAAACATAAGAAATTCTTCCAACTTACAAACATTCAAAAATTATCTTAAATGGTGGTTCTCTGGTGGGCATCAAATAATCTAGCTATTGTTTTAATATCACATATATACATGTATGTCTCATAAAATGTACAATTTCATACTTTCAAATGTTTATATTCATTTTCTTATTGCATTTTTCAATAACTCTACTTTTCTATGTTGTATAACTTGTATACATTAAGTTTTCTTTGTTTATATAAATCTTCTGTTTGTAACTGTATATATGTACATTTTGATAGAGGCTCATAGGGAAGACTGGGCTTGCCTAACTATGTTGCCTCTTTAAATAAAGTCTTTATTATTATTATTATTATTATTATAATTATTTTTGCGTATGAATAAGCCACCTTAAAGAAAAAGAGCCCTAAAATAACTGATTGAAACATATTCTTAATTAAATAAGACATTAAATGACCCCACTGCATTTTCTTTCAATATTTTCCAATTTTATGACAGCCTGTTTAAAGTGTATTTTTTTTAAAAACACCAATAATTGATAAAAAATTTAATATCAGCACATTAATTTTCTTTTATTCATTTCAAGATTGTCCTGATATAAAAACTACCATCATCTGGATCACACAGGAACTTGATTGTTTGAATTGTACCTTTCAATTATTTGTTTTTATTTCAAGTTTTTGCCAGTTATTGAATATTGGAATTCTGATATCATACAATATTAATTCATTAATTGAGCCGCGTCACAACAAAACCAACGTAATGCGATTGCGACCAGCATGGATCCAGACCAGCCTGTGCATCCGCTCAGTCTGATCAGGATCCATGCTGTTCGCTTACAAACCCTATTACAAGTAGAGAAACTAAAAGCGGATAGCATGGATCCTGATCAGACTGCGCGGATGCGCAGGCTGGTCTGGATCCATGCTGGTCGCAAACGCATTACGTTGGTTTTGTCGTGATGCGGCTCAATGATCAAATGTTATATGATCATTTTCCTTTAAGTGGGTGATTATTTAATTCATTTATTGCAGTGTTTAAAGTGAGCAAATATTTACTAAGTTAATGACTCACTAACTATTATAGAAATAGCATGTCATAGCACATCCCCTTGTAATATGATCGAAGGTAAGAAAAATATTAGATTACCTCTCTTATATCACAAGCTCAGAGTTGGTTTGGTAGAAGATTACATACTGCAACATTATCTGTACCAAACCTGAGTGACTTGTGTCAAAAAAAGGGTTCACAAAATTCAGCCCCGCATCAAAATTTAGTTAACACGGGACCATCGGAAAGGCACCTAGTAGGTCAATATTCAATAAAAGCAGTTTCAAGGGCACAAAGGGTAAAATACGGGGGAGGCACACCAATTAATGTCGTTTAACATCACATCACTGAAATCTGTCATTAAAAACAGGTCACAAGCAAACAATTTGCCTGTATTTTGAAGAAAACTATAAGAAAAAAGAAATGATTGACTTGTGCATCAGTCAAATATAAGCCCGTCCCCGTCCATCCAAGAAAAGTGTGGGTGTGTTGAGCAAGTACAGAATTTATGTAATGAGTTTGTTTTAGCATCAATGTAGCAGTGGTATGTTGCAGTGCAGTGACATTTGAGCCGTGTCACGACAAAACCAACATAATGGGTTTGCGACCAGCATGGATCCAGACCAGCCTGCGCATCCGCGCAGTCTGATCAGGATCCATGCTGTTCGCTTACAAACTCTATAACAAGTAGAGAAACTGATAGCGAACAGCATGGATCCTGATCAGACTGCGCGGATGCGCAGGCTGGTCTGGATCCATGCTGGTCGCAAACCCATTATGTTGGTTTTGTCGTGACGCGGCTCATTTAGAGGAGATTTTAACATCTGGCAGGACATGTCACCTTTACCACTAAGGTTGAATATCCAAAATTATAAGTCCATTAAACTAAAGTATTCAGTGGATAATGGGAAAAGTGTGTGTTATGAAAAAAATATAATAACTGAAAACAAATTTGAAACTTAAATCTCATGAGATTCATAAACTATTAAAACAAGCAGCTAACACTTTATACAGGACCATTAGACATGTTTTACCAGATCATAAAATATATCTGGGATAATTAGTTAACTGTGATTTGTCACCCCAATGAATATTTGTCACCTGTTGTGTGAGGGAAAGATTCATTTCCTGCCTGTATTCTCACTTTCAGACAGAATTCATAAGCTTCTTTGTCTTTGTGCAGTGAGGCTTTTACCCCGGCTTTTACTGGCCCTTTTTTTTATAAACTTGGCTGTTCCCATAATCTCCCTTAGCCATGACAAGCTGTTAGAAATATTGATAACCCATTTTTATGCTCCCCGAAAAAATTTCGGGGGAGCATATAGTCGCCGCCTTGTCCGTCCGTCCGTCCGGCCGTCCGTCCGTCCGTCCGTCCGTCCGTCCGTCCGTCCGTCCCCTTTTCTTGTCCGGGACATAATTTTGAAACAACAAGAGGTATCAACATGAAACTTTGTAGGTAGATAGATCTCATTGAGTAGGTGTGCAGTGCACAAGAACCGTAACTCTGACTTGCCTAATTTTTGAATTATTCCCCTTTGTTTATTTTTACACTTTGAACTTTGTCCGGGACATAACTCTAAAAGTATAAGAGGTATCAACATGAAACTTTGTAGGTGGATAGATCTCATTGAGTAGAAGTGCAGTGCACAAGAACCGTAACTCTGCCTTGCCTAATTTTTGAATTATCCCCCTTTGTTTATTTTACACTTTGAACTTTGTCCGGGACATAACTCTAAAAGAATAAGAGGTATCAACATGAAACTTTGTAGGTAGATAGATCTCATTGAGTAGGTGTGCAGTGCACAAGAACCGTAACTCTGCCTTGCCTAATTTTTGAATTACCCCCCTTTGTTTATTTTACACTTTGAAATTTGTCCGGGGCATAACTCTAAAAGTATAAGAGGTATCAACATGAAACTTTGTAGGTAGATAGATCTCATTGAGTAGAAGTGCAGTGCACAAGAACCGTAACTCTGCCTTGCCTAATTTTTGAATTATCCCCCTTTGTTTATTTTACACTTTGAACTTTGTCCAGGACATAACTCTAAAAGTATAAGAGGTATCAACACTAAACTTTGTAGGTAGATAGATCTCATTGAGTAGGTGTGCAGTGCACAAGAACTGTAACTCTGCCTTGCCTAATTTTTTAATTATCCCCTTTGTTTATTTTACACTTTGAAATTTGTCCGGGACATAACTCTAAAAGTATAAGAGGTATCAACATGAAACTTTGTAGGTAGATAGTTCTCATTGAGTAGGTATGCAGTGCACAAGAACCGTAACTCTGCCTTGTCTAATTTTTGAATTATCCCCCTTTGTTTATTTTACACTTTGAACTTTGTCCGGGACATAACTCTAAAAGTATAAGAGGTATCAACATGAAACTTTGTAGGTATATAGATCTCATTGAGTAGGTGTGCAGTGAACAAGAACCTTAACTCTGCCTTGCCTAATTTTTGAATTATCCCCCTTTGTTTATTTTTTACACTTTGAACTTTGTCCGGGACATATTTCTTAATGTATAAGAGATATCAACATGAAACTTTGTAGGTAGATAGATCTCATTGAGTAAGTTTGCAGTGCACAAGAACTGTAACACTGTCTTGCCTTCTTTTGTAGTTATTGCCCTTTGTTTCATTTTGACACTTTGAACTTTGTCTGGGACATTATTCTAAAATTATAAGAGATATCAACATGAAACTTTGTAGATAGATAGGTCTCATTGGGTGGAAGTGCAGTGCTTAAGAATCATTACTCTGCCTTGCCTTATTTTGAAGTAATTGCCCTTTGTTTATTTTTACTTTTTGACTTTTGTCCTGGACATTACTTTAAAACTATTAGAGATATCAACATGAAACTTTGTAGGTAGCTAGATATAATTGGATAGAACTGCAACGCTTCAAGAACCTAAACAAAGCCTGGTGTAATTTTGGAGTTATTGCCCTTTGTTCATTTTTTTTATACTTTCCTGTGTCCAGAACCTTCTCGGGGAGCATCACCCGGTTCAACCGGTTCTTGTTGTTTTGTAGTGTGGTAGGTCAGTTTTCAAAGATTTTGTTGTGCAAATGAATCAATATTTAATCTCAAATTTCTCATAAAAAAATTTGCTAAAACAAATATTACATCATAACACACTGTTCATTTTCATTACAAAGCTGTCGGCCAGGCTGTATTGATCCATAAAAAAATATTTTTCTCTCATTGTTAAGGGCAGTTTTTCATTAATTTTTTTTCGCATTAATTAGAATTGAAGTTTTACATCATTTAGGTTGATTTTTTATGTTTAATTTATTTTTACAGCTGAATGCTGAATTCAAGGTGTTGTTGATTAGAATCGGCTAGGATCATTGTGAACTTGAGTGATATAATTATTGGTTTTTCATTCACTCAGTTTTCATTCCTTTGTTGACAATTTTTAGTATTTCATCTCTTTTAAAGTGGAAGTTGAATTTGCATGATAAAGGTAAAGTGATGTTTGCATTACATATTAAATTTCATCATGAACTAAGATTATGTCACTGTGGTCCCTTGTTATCACAAGACATCATATCAGCCTCATGGCCATGCTGACATACAAACAGTGTCCCTTTTCATTTGTTGAAACAGCATTTTTTTTGGACAAAAAAAGGTTTTAACCCATCATTTGATACTGGGTTTTAAATGGGATTTTTTGAGGGGATGATAGTATATACAGATAGTATATTACTTTACTGAACTATTTAACTACCAGCGTACATTTAAAAAAAAAATTAAAATATTTTCAGCAGGGGCAGATCTTGTACAATTCACAAAGTTAAACTCATTAGAGTCTGTACAAAAAGAGTGTCCGTTAGAAGTACAGATTAAAAAATATTTATCTGATTCTGTATATTACCAATCTTAAAGTTGATTAATACTTATAATTAAGCATGCATTTAAAATACCATTTCCTGTGTTCATTCTTCCTTCAGTAATCAACATTTTATTGTTTCATCATTGAAGAGTTATATTCCAATATGCATTATTGAAGAACAGTCATTGTAAAATTTTAATTGATAAATAATTGCAATTTAATCACTGCACTTCAGTTTCAATATGTTTTCCATCAGAAAAAAATTTCTTTTATTACATTATTTCTTATATATTTTTGACAGACTTCCATAATACAATCTTCCCCTTACCACATCTACTTTGAAATCATCATTAACAGTTTATGTTCACATAAATTTAATGGGTTTTTTGTAACCTACCTTATCACAAGAATTATATTAGTAACATAAATATATTGTTGATTGATCAATGTGATTTTTGCAATTCACCATTGGCCCTGATACTAATGATTTCACATAAAGATAATGGAAGTCTCTTATGTATCAAACAAGTTGATACCACAAATAAAGTATAAAAATCACAAATAAAATATAAAAATCTCCAATAAATAATAAAGTTTGAAATAACAGAAGCCAAAGGTAGAAATAAAAGCTAAGATGTATCAAGGGTTTTATTGCAGTGTTCATTGGAGAAGTAATAAACAGGTCATGAACTATACCACAAAATATGGCAGATAAGCAGAGATTACAATCTGAGGTGTTACAAGGTGTGGTTACCAACGGTAACAGAAGGTCAAGGATCTTTTGAGAAAAAAAAGCTGTCAGTTGCTGTTTATGTTGGAAACAGTCTTGTGACAGCTTGAATAACTTAGAATACCATTGTGAATCATTTAAGTTACAGTAATTCTGTTTTAATCTGTTAATATTGACAAAACTATTAATCATTTTTTTAGCGAAAACTTCAAAATGAGTACTATAAGCTGACTGAATAGTTAACAAATTAATGCAGACCATGATCTTGGTCTGCACTGGTGGGATTGAAAGATACAGTGACCTCTATGAGTTGGAATGGTCATTGGTTTGAGCCCCGTCTGGAAGATACTTAGTTCCTTTATAGAATGAGTAATTCTGAATCCTTTGTTATTTCATGCATTTATATGTATCTTTATGAAATTTTTATTTTTTCATGATAAAATTTAAACCTGTACATGCATGATCAAAAATGTAAATACACAGATCAAATAAACTTAAAACATTTAAACTGTTACATTAATGATGATCATAAATTTTATGATCATAAACATATTGTCATACTTTTTGCCTCACATTATAAAATATTGTTGGATTTAATACTAGTACAAAGGTTATGAAGTGCATGTTATTTATATGATCAAATACTACATACACTTAAGTGACTAATACATCATGAGTTGTTCAAATTCAAATACATTGATTGTATAAGTATTTTTCATAGTAAACTAACTAACTTTCAATAAAACATTTACATCAATTCTGTAAACTAGGATCAAAGCAGTCTGGCATGAACAAATATTTGCATTTTTCAGTTTTTTAGGCATGAAGCCTTTTGAAGGAGTAAATAGTTCAAATTTAGTTACATTAACCATTTAGTTGGCCAAAAGAGCCTGACAGCACTTCCTGAACTTCTATCTGACCTCTACTATAATTATTATGAACTATATAACTAATTATTTTTTTTTTCGTGGAAGAAAAAAAATGTTCTTATTTAAATAATTGATTTTTTTAAATGACAATAAAATTCAGTAAAGTCTCATAAAAGCCACTATTTTATATCTGTTCAGTTTCCCTGAGAGATATTTAATACAAATATTGATTTACATGTGAAACAGATGGTGTTAAAACAGAGTATGCTTCAATGACAATGAAAAGTCTTGTTTAATATTTTAACATATGCCTGTAAGCCAGGTAGCTGTCAGCTTGCTTAATTGGTTCTTTAATTGCTCCAAAAAGTTATTTCATTGCTCTTTGAATTTGTAGTAAAACCATTCTTTGGTTGTTACAGAAATAAAATTGAATTTAATTATTTGCAATGACCATAGATCATAATGAATTTAAAATATTCAGTTATTTTCTTTTCAGATCTTGTATTTTAAAGCACATGATAAATCTAAAACTGAGTTTCAGAAGTGATATATGAAACTGTTGGTCACAGTCAATTTAACTTAAGTGCAGCTTGTGTTTATTGACCCCTATCTTCTCTTTAAATTCTTCTATTCATTGTCAATCTCAAATTATTTTCAAGACAAAAAGTTACACTTTATGGGTCTTTCTTGGGGCATCCTTGTAATATCTGGTATCCTTGTAATATCTGGTATGAGAAGATAACTCTGATTTTGATTTGATACAGTTATGTCCCTTTCTCTGCCTTAATTGATTTCAAGCTTACTGCTGAAGACTTGGGGGTAATTCTGAGATATATGAAATACTGAAATTAAGACACCACGTGTTGACGAGCAATGTCAAGTTATTATTACCATACATAACATAAAATGTCAAGGTCACTTAAAGGTAATTTACCTGTACTGGGCAGAAGTTCTTTTTAATGTGTAACTTTGTAGGTATTTGTAAATCACAATATTTGGGACAAATATTATTAGGCAGCTAATAGAAGTTATAATAATTTTCACCAGCAATATTATAAGTTTATTTCTCAGAGAAATAATTCTTCTTGTATATAAATTGATAAATACTATTCAAGTGCTGGTGACATTTACAGTAATTATGTGGCATAAACCAATTACCAGTATATTACAACTTGGAATTCAATTAACTATTTCAGCTTTCATACCAGTATATACATACATAACACATTATAATTGCCAGTTAAAGCAACTAAATGTTTCCAGGAAAAGCAAAGTGATGAAAACTTTAACAAAATGCTCTTGCTTGCAGCTGCGGGTACTAATGTACATGATCATGTAGTTTTACTTTATTAAATAGTGCTGTCCATTGAGTAACGACAGACAATAATATTATATCTTAGAAAATGGTATTCGCCATCATTAAACACAAATAAGAAATAAAGTGGCGACATTGCTGAGTGGCAATGCATCAGACCAGTAATCTAACGAATACTGGCCGTGTGTGTTCAAAACCCTGTCAGGGACAAGCCGTTGTTTCCTGGAGCAAGAAACTTTACTCACATTGCTAATTACTTGTTGTTCCCTGAGGAACGGTTCTCAGAGTGTTTCAATAAGTTTACAGCTTTCATCACAATCAAATTAAAATTAATTTAAGATAGAATTGAAGAAATACAACACGTCAACACTATAGTGCAGATTAAGTAATTTAATAATCTACTGGTTTCGGTTCTAATTAACCTATCAGGTAAAACATTTACAAAATTTTCGAGCTAAATTTAATTTGTATACATATAATCTCAGATTTTAGGATAATTAATTGATACCATTTTTTGTAAAAAAATTTGTTCTTACTATCAATATTTCCTCAATTATTCATCTTTCCTGCACTATGGTTTATGATGAAGCTGGTTTAATCACTTAATGCATTTGTTCAGATATTCTTTTAATTAAATACTATTTTAGTTAATTATATGCTATAATATTTAATCATTCTTCCTTTCTTCTTGATTTTCTACTACTTCTGCAGGCATTCAGGCTTTGTTACAATGCTCCACAAGTTACAGAAGAAGACTAATTGCTTCAATGCATTACATTCCTCCCACTGTAATACTACATTCAGATAATATAGGTCACCTAATGCCTTTCTTATGGACCGTTTCAAATCCATTTACTCTGTATCTGTATCACAGGAGTTAGTAATTAACTTATTGTAAAATGTAATGGACCAGACTTGTAGAAAGATTCCTCACTAATTTACATTTGAACTCCTGGAAATATATTCTACCCTCCACAGACTGTCTCAGACCAGATGTAACCTTTCCTTTACTAATAAATAACTTGATTATATTCTTCTTTTTGTAACTTATATAACTTTTTCATTTTCAGTTATTAAATTAAAATAGTAATTTCCCTTAAGGTGTTTGGAAAAAAGTCTATAATTTAATTTAATTTGTATAATGTAATCTCACTGGGTAGTAAAATATTGTGATTAAAATAATATTGTTTTCCTAATGTGCCATAATACAATTCATGCATTTGGTAATGCAATAAACTAATCTCCTTAAAATTAATAATTTCTGTAAGCTCAGTTTGCAATGACCTTGACATAGTCTACATAGACAACAATTTTCTGTACATGGCCTGTTTTAGTCTATTGTTTTATGTCAAAACTTCCTACATTCATATATATTTATGTTTCTCAATTACTTTCAAATGACATATACATGATAATTCTAAGGTCAAGGTCACATTTGCAGGTCAAAGGTCATAATCATGGCTTAATCAAATTCAATTTTTTTTTATTCAGAAGACATGATCTCAATGAATTTCTCTTCTAGAGGAAAAGTTGTAGAGTAGAAGTACAGATATAAGATAATAATTTTATAGAGAAATTAACTTGAGTATGGTATATAAAAGATGTTAAAGATATAAACCCAGTATCACTGAACATATGTTGCTCAATCAAATGAGCATAAATACAACTCCCACATGTTACTACATTTGTTCGTTCTTGATTGTTTGCAATGGGCTTATCGTTAACTGTTTTCTTATCATTTTCTGTAACATGTATGTAAAAGATTGCAATCATCAGCTCCAAGCTAAATAATAAATAATCACAACACTTGAGCAAATATTCATGACAATGAAAATATTTTGTGTATACTGAATCAAAGAAAATTTCAGACTGCCAACATTCTTTTAGCTAAAGGTCGACTTAGGACTTAGTTGTCCGGTACAAATAACTCTTTACCTGTTTAATTTGTGTAATAGATTTCCAGCCTGCATCCAGTTTGAAATGGTGCATTTACTTTTAAGGAATGTAGATGTCACAGAGTGAGAAAAATGTGCAGCCAGACCAGGACTTGAACCGGGACTCAGAATAATGTGCACCCGCTCAATCAATGAGCTGAACTTCTAATTTGGTCCTCATAAAATCTTCTACCCTACTAATATGAAATTGTGCTAACGGTACTTACAAATATAATTGTGCTCTATACCAACAGTATGTCTGTTTTTGCTTGGGTTAATTACATGTACATGGTGTTATGAAAAATATTGGTAGGAGTAAGAAGAATTTGATACAATATTATATTATTATTCTCTTCTACATTACACACTACACATATTGCACTTGTTAGTAAGTTATTGTCTGCCTGATAGATCTTTAATTACGTTATTGCTTATATTGGCAGGGTTATTGTCTAGACTTCAATGTAATAAGTCATGTCACATGATGTAGATATTGTAAATATATCCCAGCTTACAAAATCATATCAAATCATAAAATTACTGTTTTTATTTGTCATTTTGTTTATTTCTCTAAAGTAAGAGAACTTTCATACTGCATTTATTCTGTTGTATATACTGAGGCACTCAAAGAGAATGATGGGGGGAATGCTGTGCCCACTGATAGAATTATTTGCAACAGCTTATTTCACACAGATTTTAATCTTTCAATTATTTGCTAAACTTTCTGACATTATATGTTACCCTCCACAGACCAGAAAACCACAACCTTCCTGTAGTACAATTAAGAAACACCTGTTAGGTAGACTTATATTTCAAGTCAATTAATGGTTTGCCTGTCGACAGGAGATAAACAGTTTAGATATCCCAGTTTAAAATGTTACATTACATACATCACCTCTTAGTTAGGTGTAGACCAAACTTTCTGCTATAATTGGCAATTAACAAGGCACTTAATATACTATACAATAATTTAATTGCTTTGTTACACACTACATTATAGAAAGATGATACCTCCTCCAGCATCTATGAAAACTCCCCTTGGTTAATTTGGTGAGATACACTCTCAGCTCTATATAAAGAAATGCTGATTTAAACTCTTAATTATCTGATCAATCATTGCACAATATATTATATATTAACTGTTCAACAAATTGTAAATTATATATGAATAAACTGTAATACATTCAGAGACTTGTATATTTGATAAAGAGTATGTTGCAGTGATGTTTAATTACATTAAAGCAATCTTGCCTAATACAATAAATTTAAAATCATAAGTTTTAACTTTTTGTTTAGTGATAAATTATATTATAATTAAAGCTGTATTCAGTTTTCGACTATTTGATAGTTAATCTGTTTTCGGCCCCTTATGTGCCTTTAAAGTGAATAGGTCCGTAATGGAACGTCTTTAATACCATAAAAATTATATATCAAAAGTAATAACGTCTTTTATAGCATAAAAATTATATGTTGATAGTTACAAGTACCACACGTGATAACAAACCACAGTATTGTTGTATATGAATGTTGTTGATTATGTGCAAGACATATGATCTGTTATGACATTTCTATATATAGCAGATAATTGTTCTACAAAAAATGATTATTATTATTATTATTATACATCATTTAAGTGTTCATACTTCAAATCACTTAGAATTGTATCATAGGGATTTTTGTTTGTTTTTGTTTGTTTGTTTTTGTTTGTTTTTTTGGGGGTTTTTTTCAAAAAATTTTTTTATATATAAGAATATCCAAATGACACATCCTGTATTCAGTTTGTATATATATAATGTATATATATTTGAAATTGCACCAATAGTAGACCAATCCACTTAAAATATTCGCCTGTAACGTTCAGCAGTCCAAAACATTAATTTTAGACATATACTGCTGATTTAAAGCTTTTTTCTACATTGATAATAATACACATTTTTCTGACAGAAATGTTAAACAGTAAAAAAAAAACAAAAAACATCTGCATTTTCCAACAATGGGACTACAGTAACAGGACAGGGGTACAGTTTACCTGTACAACATTTTTATTATTCTGATTCATGTTAATATTCAATAAATCAAGTACTGTATGATAATTTCTGTCAAGGTAACATCAATGATTAGATTTCAAGTAACATTTTATTTGTTTTTTGTTTTTTTTAATTACAGATTTGACAACAAAACTCATCTACTTACCTGTAACCACAGCAACCAAAAACAGCAAAGTTTTTGTGAAGAAAAACAAGTAAGCATCCATATTTTTTGTATTGCAAATTAAGTCCATCTAGAATTGGAGAATATTAAACTCCCATTATTTTCACTATAGTCACTTCTAGTCATTCAGCTAACACTGTTTATGAAAAATAATCTCCAATAAAAACTTCACTGTACAATGATTATGTCAAATCAAATAAATCTTGATATTTTCCATAAATCTTCCATATCCTTATGAACTGAACTGGACAATAAAATATCCCTGAACATAAATAGTTATAAGTTCTGAAGTAACTTATCTTTGCTTGTTATAACAGTAATATTTCCACTATTTTTTCCCAATAATCTCTTGTTTTTTTTAATTATTCATATTTCCAATTACAACTTTTTACTTTGCCTGACAGATATGAGTTGTAGAAGATTAAACTGCCTGCTTTATAACTCTGCTAATATTTTACAACTTTCAGCTATACTCTCATTCTTGCATAAGTAACAGATTGCCTTTCCTGGGAGATCTGTAGTAAATTGGTCCAATTCATTCACACTCCAGTTTACTACTGAAACTCGCCCAGCATGAGATGCTCTGTAGCTATAAATAGTAACAGTCAATTGCTGTGGAGGCTGCACCTGGACAACTCATTAATATTCATGAGCTACAGGTAAGATAATATATGCATATGAAATGAGGTGGAACTTGTTAAATATTTAGATATTAAATACAAGATTGTTCAGTCTGTAATTTCTCATAAATTCATAAATTTCTTCTGTTGACCTGGTGTTAACTGTTACTGTAAAGAGTTGAAATTTTTTGTTATTTTCTGGTAGGAAATGAAGCAGAAAATGTAGTTGTCACCACAAATATTTTAATGAAAAATAAACAAGAAATGTTTTTATTGTTAGAGCGTGATAGAAAGCTGAGGTGATATGTTATGGTTTTATATGTCATCACACTGTCTATATAGTATCACTTTAAATAGAGGTTACCCCATCATGATGATGTTAGCCCTATTACAGGAAATGAGAAATACATTGTAAATATAAATGAACACTGACCTTTCTTTTTAAAGCATTTAATTGAAAAAAAATGGAATGTAATTTTTTCTTAACCGTTTTCATAGCTAGTAAGGACAAAACCATTCATTAGTTTTAGGGAAAATTTCTAAATATTAACTGAATTGTGAAGTTGACTGACTTGAAATAAAAATAAAGTTGTCACTATTTAATTACAATACAATTAAAAAGAAAGGTTATATTGTAAACATTCTGATATATTCTTAGTGAAACAATTAAAAATTTTAATTGCTTGAGGGGAAATATATTTTACAATTATTGCCGCAAATAGCTAAGGTATTAGATTTTTTTTTACTTGTTCTTTTATTGAGATAAAGACAAAAACTTTAACTTGGTTAATTTTTTTGTTATTCAGTAAGTGGTTAAAGAGTTTGTCACAAATGGAAATTCTACTATAAAAATTTATATTTTGGTATGGACACCTTATACACCTAGAGGTTGAATACTTTTAATAACATCATTATATTTTTCATCAACCATCGAATATGGACACCAGATAATGCATTATCAGAATGCATACACTAGTTGAAGTGTGAAAGGGTGGTCTTTGGTTTAGAAGAACTACCTTAATTGACAGTAAATAACATGACTCATGTGAAGTGTTAAAAAAGAACTACCTTGAATTGACAGAAATAACATGGAACTTGGACTTAACACATTCTCTGCAAAATTTATTTCATTGAATTGTCCTTTGAATTTAAAACTGTTCAGATTTTAGTATTAAGGCCCTAAAATTTAAAGTGAGTTGCCTGCAGTATAGTATGTGTAAGGTCAGACTACCTTGGTTTTTTTCAGTGCATCTCATTGTAAAATTAAATGTCACATCTGAAGTGTGCACATGTGATCATGGACTTGAAGGGGCTCGAGGATTAGACACTGGTATCCTAGAATCAAGTGAGGATTAACTGACAGCATAGCTACCAGTTGTTGGTATAAAGTGATGATTAACATTATACTAATCCTATTTACAGTGACTGATGTATCATTTTAACTGCAGATTATTATCTAAATTTTATGTTTGACATTTTCTCCACATGTGCTAGATTAAGATAACATGAATTTGAAGATATTAAGCAAACATTATCATCAGTGTGAAAATATATCCTTATTTGCTAGAAGGTTTAATTTGTAGTAGTTGGAACAAAGTAGTAGAAAGGAGCATATTTAGTAAAATGATATTTGGGTATATTTAGTAACAGAAATATTTCCCTCAGGATATTTATGGCTTTCACTCTAGAATTGAAAAGTGAATCGCTGGACATTTGCCAGGCTCCCCACCCCCACCCCCCCCCACTCCCCCACTCTCATGTGGAAATTTTAAGATGGACATTTGCTCCCACAGTTTGGTCCCTTGTTAAATGTATATCAAATGCACTCCTAAGCAAGCTTATGTTTAAGTACAAATGCATTTATTTAATAAATTATCCATTTATTGTTGCACTTTCGTTAAAATATAAGCTCAAGCATGCATTTAGCAAAGTCCCAAATGGAAATGTGGGAGGGTATTTAAGGTTGGGGGGAGAAACAGTCAAGTTATTCAATTAAGTTCAACCATTTCCTGATTCATAATAACCTCTTGTCTGAAATGTTGATTTTAAGCAGTTTGGCCATTCCTCGTTATTTTTTTACATACAGTTTTTCATATGTAATGCATTACACAAATTTTACATTTTATTTTATTTTAAAGCTAAGATGTGATTAAATTGTGAATGATAATTTAAGATGTAAATACCACCTCAAGACATCTGTTTTTATTGTAGATACGAGAAGAAAAAAAACTTACAAAAAATACTGTTCTAGTAAAAAGCTTGCAAAATATTTACATCATCTAATTCAAATTTTTTTTTCTTTTCAAAAATATTATGTTTTTGATAAAAAAACAGGAACACCAAAGAATGCACGTATTTCAGAAGAAAAAAACCCCAGACTATTTCCTTTTTCAATCAAACAAGTTCAGTATGTTAAATGGAGCTTTTCGTGCAAATATTTATATCTAATGGAGCGATTATCATAGAAATATCAAACACTGAAATTTTCCAGGGAAGAGAAGTCAGGCCAGCAAAAGATCTTTATATTGATGTTATAGGAAGGGTTAAAGAGTGTGATTTGATTGTTGGGAGGATGGTTGGAGATTTGATTACATTTGTTGATATTTTCCAATCAAGCGGCCCTCTCAGAATTTGTTCAACTTGTTACACTACTAATGTAATGGACAATTTGTTTCAGAAAATGGTGTCTTGCAGAGGTCTAGAGACATATGAAATGTACTTAGCAGTTAGAAGGATTTTGTTCTGAATGATTAAGTTGATGTACTTGATAAGGTCATTCAGATCACAGAATATTGGTAATTTGCTTGATAGTCTACAGTCAAACCTGTAGATATAGCCACATTGGAACAAATAGTAAACCTTTAGACGTATTGAACATTATGCAGGCATGGGACAAGCTAGAATTCCATACAACTGTCTTTTCCGCCTCAACCCCCACCTTACCTCCCCCCCCCCTGCCCTTAACCTCAAATGAATCTGCACATATGTAGTTTGACCAGAAGTACGTACAGTGTGAGTATTTATTTTCTTAGGTCATTTGAATATATTTTGAGAGAGTAAAGTGCAAATTCTTTTACCCATTTTGCTAAACAAAATCACTTCTTTCTTTATAAAAAAAGCTTCATTATACATAAAAAATATTTTTTGTTTCATCTATTAAGACTTGTATTGAGTAGTAACTGGCAGCTTCTTTTAAAATATCTGGTAATCAGAAGTAAACCTTAGCAACATATTTTGGTGCACCAATGGTGTTTTAAGTTGAGCGTTGTGTTATAATTATTGGAAATTGTCTTAGTCTTAGATTAAGAAAACAAATTTCAAATCACAACATTAAAGTGCAGTAATAATTTTGGGAGCGAACAGTGCAGACCAAAATCAGTTGGTACAGTTGATCTGGATCTGCACTGGTCACATGGGCAGATATTTTGGCAATCAGTAGGCACTTACAGGGTTGAGCTGGTCAGGGTAGTTCAAAATTTGTGTAACTGAAGCAGATATTCAGTGGGTGTTAACTTCTAAAGGCTGAGTGTATCACATGGGTATTGCAGTAAATATTTTGGCAATTTTACATTGGATCACAAAAAAAGAATGATAGCAACTGTGCATCAGAATTTGTTCATGAAAATTTATGACTTGACAATTTTATCAAATGAAAATGACAGTTTAATTGTCAGTAAGTGGGTTTCTTATGTAAATAAACACTTCCGGAAACTTCTGCACAGTTGAAAGCAATTTGTATCCCATGATGAGAGAAATGATGCAATTCATCACATTTTTTTTTGTCTCTGGAGACACTTTGTATAAAACTCACATTAATGGCACAGTAAAATTGCTTTTATATTGCTCCGCCATTACAACTGAATGATTATATTCTATAGATAAATAATGAAATTCAGATAATACCGAAATTATGTCATATTTCCATAAAAATTCTATCAAGTTAATTTGAAAAACACAGTTAAGGGCATTAAATCATTTAAAACAGACCCGTTGAACATGTGCCGGACCAGACTGTACGCCAGTCATTAAGTAGATCATGTAATGAAAATTACACCATGAAGATGTTTTTTTCTTGGGAATAGTTTGCTGAGCTGTGCCAGGACCTTAGAATGCATTAATCATGTGGTCCAATTAGCATTACAGGCCTGCCCAATTAGCATACCATTATAATTATTTGCATACCGTTATATATGCATACCAAATTACCAATATGTGTACTGACCACTTATGTTAAAAAGAAACCACAAAATGACCACTTTTATTTGCACATGATCTATTAAAATCATATACTTTCCCATTTACTCAGAAAGAAAACCTTATTTCATGATCAATATTGTTAACAAACTTGTTATAGATATTCCATAACATAAACAGAACATACATAACAACACTCTTTGATTATTAAAAACACAGTTCATATTGAAAGACCACTCTGTTAACTGACCACCTCATATCATCTTATTTCTTGTTCAGTATATTTAAAGGAAATTCCTTTTCAAATGTTATTGAAATGGTTGGAATAAATGTTGGAATAAATTGCTGCATTTTGGCTCCTAATAATCTATCTTTACAGTATGGTCATCATTTACCAGCAGGTACATATTCAATAGTCATTGTGGTCAATTGAGATAAATTGTGGTAATTTAACCAGAGATTGTGCTTTTATTTTATAACTTTCAATACATATAATTTGATTTTATTACATATTGATGCTGCCTGTAGCACATATCTTTAATCAATTTCTTTGTCTGTGTTTGATTTTCAATCTATCATTTTATGACAGTTGCAATATCAGAGCATGATAATTGCAGGTTGCTTTATACATTTTATTACACAAATCTAAGCTACCGGAATTCTTGTGGCTTTTGAGATCAGAAAAATACCCCCAAGTCCCAAAGTTATACATATTACAAAGGGATAAATATAAGGGGGTGAGAGCAGCATATTCACCCCCCCCCCCACCCCATATTAAATTAACCAAGGCGTTTAGTGAATATGTCACTGAATAATAGCACCACCTGTGCCAGTTTGAACAAGCATTATTGAAAATGTCTAATTATATTGTCTGTATATGCTTTGTAAGATGAGTTGCTGGTATACAAACTTAGAAGACAGGAACTCACAGCACCTGAGATAGCAGTCTTTATTATAAAGTAATTATTCAGTAATCTAGTATTTTCCATTTTGCACAATTTTACAGGTCTTAAAAGCAGAAAGTAATCAAGGCTTAAAGTGCAATGCAATAAAAATCTAGTTTAAAGAGCATTCAAAAATTAAAGGCCTACTGCACTGGAATTAATTTTTTTTATAAAAGAAAATATTTTAATTATCAGTTCAATACCATAAGATATTGCACAGTTCAAATGCACAGTGTGTGTTCTTACAAACATTCCAAATTCATTACAAGAATACAAAATTAATAATGTAGACTGACAAAAATAACCCAACACTGCTTGGACCACCAACCCAAAATTTAAAGACAACAATGCTCTAGACAAATAATGCTCAAGATCACTGAGCTGTCAGTAATCACATTTAAAATATTAATCAAGGTTAGTGTGAAATCATACTTAAAAAGTTAAATGCCTAATAGTATAAATTAATAATGTTAGACATGTTTTTCTGTTCATAATTGTTTAAATCCTAGACATCCTCCTGCCTGTTTCAGTGCTGAATGTTGAAAAGATTAGCACTTGTGGAAAAACAGGATATTGAATTAAGTACTGCATGTACTTTAAATATATGTTTTCTAGAGGTTTCATTAAGACAAATAGGCAGTACAAAAATTGTCTTAAACTTTGCATGATTGTTTTCAAGATAACAGAAATATTTTTAAGTGAAAATGCAATGCAGCAATGCATTCATGCAAAATTTTCAGTTAACTAGATAGTGGGATTTACCTTTTTTATACTATCCAAGACTTGAGGAAAAAAACCCATCAAACTTTTAACGGGGTTATAACAAACTTTTTAATATAATGACTAATAAGAATATAGCATGTGAAAAAATAATGCACGAGTGCCATTTTAGTTTACACTGGCTTACCAGTTCTGAAGAAATTCTGTTTTTACAAAAAAATTATCAGTTGTTTATTAAGAGCCGCATCACAACAAAACCAACATAATGCATTTGCGACCAGCATGGATCTAGACCAGCCTGCGCATCCGTGCAATCTGATCAGGATCCATGCTGTTCGCTTTCAGTTTCTCCACTTGTAATAGAGTTGGTAAGCGAACAGCATGGATCCTGATTAGACTGCGCGGATGCGCAGGCTGGTCTGGATCCATGCTGGTCGCAAACCCATTATGTTGGTTTTGTCGTGACGCGGCTCATTTATATATGAGACAAGAAAACCACCTTAACTGATGATAATTGTAAACTCATTCTCAAACTTTTTTGCTTATCTGGAAATGAAGCACCAAAATATTTATCAAAGAAGTAATTATTTATCAAATTAATAATATAAATATGATGATATTATCATAGACAGATAGATAACTGACAAAGTTTGATTGATAAGAGAGGATGAAACCACCTGTTGATTTAATATAACATCAAGGAGCAGAGGAGCAGACTAATAACACCAATAATGACCTAAAATAGACCATAAAATCCAACAAAACATACATAGTTACACTTTATATATTAATATATGTATAGCTTGAAGAAAGGTATTTGAGGCAATGTGGCTGCAAATGTATGAAATAATCCCTTTAAAAATCAAAGGGCTGCAAGCTCTGTGGTATTTTCTGATCTTTGCAATCTAAATCATACTGACTCTCTGTATGTATTTTCCTATATAAGTTTATTTTTATATACTATAATTCATCTGACGCAGCGACTGCGTTAAGATTTTTTTTCTATAACAGTTTGAGATTGATACATATGGAATTTTGCATGACTAGAGTTGCATCAAAAATCATTTTTTATGACAGCCACACTTTATCCTTGCATATCGTGGCTACTTCCTTAAAAAAGACGCTTAAAAAAAAAAATTGCCTCGACTAGGATTTGAACCTTAGGCCTCTCACACCCTAAACGAGCGCGATACCAGCGCGATACCCCTGCACCACGGTGAAGTAATACGTAATATCTAGCCTGAATAAAAACAAATACATTGTAATTCTAAATTGAGAATTTCCATTTCGTGTTTGTAATCCTTATAAATTTCGAGGTATTTTGTTCACGATAAACCTGTTTAACACTGATAAAAATAATTTAGCGAAAATCTTCTCGCCAAAACAGTCCGACATGTATATATTCCACTACTCGGCAGTCAGATTTATTTGTGTACTACGCCCTGGAGTATTCAGTAATCGACATAGCTAAAAATAACATTTTCATTGATTAAAATGATATTCATCCGCGAAATTTGTGATTGTAACCTCATATTTCTATTGACTAATCTGAACTTTCAATGCACTGTAATTCGTTAAATGCCTACATTAAAAATTATTCTGTCTTTTAAATTGCTGGTTTTTAAGCAGTTTTGAGTGAGAACTACTTTGCGTTGTTAGGTCTGTTAGGAAATTTTGTGTTAGACCGTGGATGTTAGCTATGTATTTACTGATCTTGCGATCAGAAAATACAAAAACCCAAAAAACTCCCATTTTACAGTATTTCATCTGACAGGTAGAACTAATGAGTTAATCAAGTTAGAAACACATTGGTGGTAAATACAGTTAGTTTCATACATTAGCCTTAAATGAGTTAATTAAATTACTATAGGTGAATTTAATGGTGAATTAGAGAAGTATTAGTTTACACTCATGTCAAGTTTAACTGTTTAATGAAGCCTATTGCACTTATATTCTGGTAATTTAAAATGTCAGAATTATAGGAAAATGTTAAATATAATGAATATTTCAAAATCTTACCCTCATTTTATTGCTTTTTTTGTTTTTCTATAAGTAAAATGTTACTAAATGTTTATAAGAAAATTAGATATTAGAAATGTCGCTGACACAATTAAATATTGATTGGGGCTTGCATTGTTACTAATACAAAGACTTAAAATATCCATCATCCATTTACACCCCAGCCCATCAGTTTTACCAGAATTATAGTTAGGAACTCTTGTCTGTTCTTTAATAATATGCCAATTTGAAAAAGCATGTTGCAATATGAAAAACTGGAGGGTTGCTGGCTGGCTAGAATACAGCATCCAGTTTTATCAGGAGCATAATTATCCTAGTACAGTCATTTAAGGATTTCAGTATTAATTTTGGTGTCAAATGCTTTAACTAGGTCAGTAAGCCAAAGGTCAAGGTCAGATGTAAAAATTGCCATATATTTGACATGTGGAAATTTAGAACCCTATATTATTTCAGGTTCTTTAGCTGATCTCAATTAAGTAAAAGCTATGTCTTAAATTCTTTTCTACAATTATGCCCACATAAACATTTTTAATTGTTATTATCTTTTTGCTTTTGATTGATTAAAAAATGTTTGTGTTGCTACCCTGCAACCTGTTTCCTTGCTACCCTGCAACCTGTTTCCTTGCTACCCTGCAACCTGTTTCCTTGCTCACACTATTTTGTTATAATTTATTACACCTGCATGATCACCAACAACTTTTATGATGGTGTTTTTTTACAACAACAGCATCCTTGCTTACATCTGGGCTTATAGTGCCTTGAGTCTCACAATAGTATGATTAAATTGAAATAATTATTTAGATACTAATCGATTCCCACCAATTTCAGCTAAGTAAAAATGTTTTGGAAAAGTGCAACTTCTGCAATATTGACTTTGTTTGAATACTTTGATGTTGTATTTTAACCGCTTCTTGTTTTTGGATTGTACGTGTGTTTTAGCAGCATGTCCTGTTTCTATGCCAGTCACTATAAAAGGTCACAAGGTCGCATAATACAAGTGACATTCTAAGTATATAATTCTATGTCAAATTTTTCCATACAATTACAACTTGTGCATTGAAAAAAACAACACAAAAAACTCAAATTATGTCAAGTGAGTTGTTAAATTGTTTCACATGCACCCACTTCTTGCTTTTGTACAGTTCAACAAGTGGCATCATCTTACAATCTGTGTCTCTGAAGTGCTTGGTATCGGGGCAAGACAAGCTTTTATATAAAACAGAAGCGATTTTATGAGCAAGGTGTGTTGGGAATCATGCTTTACTTCTCTAAATCTGTATAAACCAGTGCAAATATAACCTGCAAGTTTCTGCAGTGTTTTTCTATGATAATTTGACATTAACAGTGTGACTTATCTACAACAATTCTCATTATTTATTCCAGTTCGTGCCACAAGAATACAAGATTTTATCACGTTTGTTAACAAACATTGTGCTACATGCCCTTTGATAATTACATCTAAATTTTTTGTTCCATTATAATGTCGACAAAAAAAGCATGTGTTTAGAAAGACACTAAGTTTATATTAGACAGTTTATTTGTATTGGTTTTATGGCTAATTGAGTGAGTGGGAGGCTATAAATCTATTAATGGATCCATGGGTTTGAACCTTCATTTCCTTGCTCAGTTTTTGCCCAATGAAATTATGATTGCAATGAAAATGAATTTTCCCTGACCCAAAATTATTTAAATATTATGTTATAGATATAGAAATTAAGAAATGAACATGCCATATATAATTACTTGCATTATGTGTTTATTATTGGCGTCCGCGCCAAAGCGCAGCGCCCTTTATGGAATGAAATTAGATTTTGTGAAAGGGCGACAGCAACTTCTCGAGCCTTTGAGTCGGTCATAATAAAAGCCAATCATTCCGATCGGTATGAGGGTGCTTGATTATTAATTAAAAATGAAATGTCGCGATATGTACAATGAATAGCGAACATCAGAATTTCGCAATGCAAGCATTTTCAAATGAAATAAGCTTTTCCGTCAATAAATCGCGCTCTTCGGGGTATTTTTATTTATCACTTTGTAGTACACAGTGGGTTATTATGGTATGTTGTTGTTTTACATGTATCCAAAAGCTGTAAATAAAATGATGAGTTGATGACCTAAATATTCCGAAAATCTATTTATAGAGGGATGTACTCCTATCGGTAATTCCCGGTCTCTCCTGGTCTATTTTGACCGGGATTTACTAGTGACCGGGGAATAGTACCACATGTTTATTGTCCGGTCTCTCCCGGTTTTGGAGTCGTTACAGAACAGAACAAATATTTTACAGATAAATAAGTTTTTTTTCAAAATGAATGTTTGTCACTTAATTTGGTTACAATAATTAATAAACACAGATCAGCTCTCAAATTTATTGATTACTATTATACGTACAACATACAATTCGAAAAAAAAACAATAGCATGTTTTATTTTATCTATATGAGATAAAAAACAATAAATATGTACAATAATTGAGAAAAAAGGTACATTGTAATGGTATCAATATGACACTATCAACTTTGGAACATTTTTATTTAATTTGTTATTCGTGTTTAGTAAAGATGCCGAGGAATTATTCAAAGTTACAAATTAGATTTTATGAATTATTCAGTTGATTGATAATTAAAAAATGATAAAGAAAAATACAAATGTACGCGTATATGGTTTAAGAATAAACAATATTATATATTGAAAGATTAACCATAATTTACTGACTTTTTCCAGTTAAGTTTTGTCTTATAATCGTCGGTCAATATGACAATTGAATTATTAAAATAGTAGTAAACGTAAAAACTCAGTATTAAAATAGCTCATAAAACACAAAAAAGAAAAGAAAACAATATTCATAAAATCTGTATTTTTTTTATTAAAAAAGATCTTACAATTAGTGTATAATAAACATTTATGCTCAACATGATCAACATGGTAATATAACAAGTGTCATAGTGTTACTAAGTGTGAACAGATACCTTAAGAGGGGGTCTTTGCTAATAGCGATAACATAATATTTAGGGACAATTTCACAAGTGTGGTGTTGATCATGGGTTACACATATGGATTATAAATGATTGTATACATGTATATCCCGTTATCTGTTGCTATTAATAACCACGATCATAAAGAAATAACAAGTAATATACTATTCTCTAGCATGCCAATCAAAGTTAATAATGAACAATGTCTTTCGTCCGTTCATTCATAAGTGATATACAATTCTGGTAAAAGCCAATGAACCATTGAAAAGTTTATAAGAATATCTTGTCATCATATATCTACTAGCTCATCTTCACCTGCTGCATTTCTTGCTTGGACGCCCTTTGATGCTTTGCATCAATGCTTTTCTTGTGCTACTGTATAATGAGATATTTTATAAATGGTAAACAGTTAATGCATTTCTGGCATTTAACATACTATTTCACAGTTTACTAGTATCAGTATTTGTGTATGATTGTGGCTATATAGTTATATGAGAAACATAAGGTGGGGCATCTGTGGCTGAGTGGTTAAGGTCGTTGACATCAAACCAGTGTGGATCCTCACTGCTGTTGGTCTTTGGATTCTTACATGTGAAGAAGCTAACTGTCTTAAGCTATAAGGAACATTGGTTGTTCTACGCAGGTACCTGTTCATGCCTGAAATAATGCGCGGAAGTGCACCTGAGGTCTTCCTCCACCAGAAAATATGACCTAATCTGTGTTGGTATGATCCAACCCTCTAAAAAAAGGGGGAAAAAAAAGAAGAAAGAAATGTAGGAATTTTGATACATATCTTTCTCACTAAATTAATTAAAAATTATGTGCAGCAATCATGAAATAAGTTATCATTATTATGTTTAATTCAATCTATAACAAATAAGTTTGATTAAATAGAAAACATTTTAAAAATTTACTTCAAACTACAGAAAGCTAAAATCTGAGGTATAGAAATAAACCACTTTAGATGGAGAAACAAAGGGCTGTTAAATGATGGTAATAATTGTTAGGGTTGACAAGATCAAGATGTAAGTTGACCCTGTGTTGTCAGTTAATGACTGGGGGTAGATAATTGTAGAGGTACCCTCAAGATAAAACTATCAGTTTAGATGAGGTGGGGTAGTTATACATGTCATCACCAATGTTTTATTATATCTATAACCATAGTAATTATTACACAGTTTTTGCTCATAAGATTTTTTTTTCTTTAAGGCTGTTTGAAAAAATTGTTGGTTTGCTGGTTATATATGATGAATTAATAAATGCTGTTATTATGATAGATTGCTTTGATGAATTTTCAGATCATCATGTGAAGACACTTTAAATACCAATCAAAGTTAAATTCTTACAACAGTTTTCTTATATTTCTCTTTTTTACACATTTACTACTGAAAAAGAGATACCCTTTCACAATGATCAAGAAGACAAAATGGTGACACAGTGCACCAAAAGATGCATTGAATATTATTTAAATACTTTTTATTCAAAATGGGCTAAAAATCGTGCCAAAAAAATCAATTTTCATTTTAACACTAAGTATAGTAAGTAAGTAAGTAAGTAATTAGTAACAACCTTATTTGATTAGGCCAACACATTCAGTTTCCCGATCTTCCATGCGGACCTGAGTAAGTACTAAGTATATTTCTTTATAATCATATTCTTAGTGCACCACTTGTTTTTTTGTTGTTTTTTTTTTTGAAAAATACAAATTTTATGTTTTTAGGCTTATAGACCTCAATGGATCTTCTTTAAATGAATATTGTGAAATTATGTGTTACTGTAGAGAAATGCAATAAAAGCAATAGCATTATGATAATTTATTAAGGTATAGATATAAAAACAAGGGAGGTAATTGGTTCAAAATTGTATATGAATGATCACCCTTAGAATATTATATCTTATATATATATTATATAATTGACAATAGTTTACAAAAATTAAGATAAAAGAGAAAACTGTGATGGTATGTATTTGATTGTTGCAGAATAACCAACAGATATTAGATTTTAGGATTACAAGGGAAATAATGATGTGAATGAATACAAGCAAACTATACAGAAAAGAAAATATTCATAGTTACTCTTGCAAATATTATAAACTAGTGAAGGTAATTAAGTTTATGATGACTTAGTGGAAACAAGGTTGTTTAGCTTATCAGTAGAATTCAGATCTTGTAGATTCTGCAATATAACAGTGAATCTCTTGTCAAGTTAAACATGCCATTCCTTACCTCACTCAATCTGACACAACTATGTTAACATTTTTGCAGATTTTTTTCTTCTTAAAAATGTAACATGGAATGTGGCAACAGTTGGTGGTGGGAAAGTGTCTAGTTTAGTATAAAGCTTTAATGATTTAATGTTAGTTTATTTTGTGGTAAAACTTCAATAATCGTATTTGAACTTAACTCTCAAGTCCCACTTCCTGGAACTTAAACCAGTGCTGGTGTCATATTTGGAAAGATTGCCGGTGTCCCAAATTTAGCTTGAAAATTCTTTCTTCTTGTGGAAGTAAACTAAAAAGAAAAGGTATTAAACAGGTACCAATTTGGTTAAATGTTTTACTGATTACTTGATTCATTGAAACTTTACCTAGCAGTTGGGTTTCTGATCTCTTAGGTCAAGTTCACAGATTAAGCTTGAAATAAATTTACCAACTTTCCTCATAGTTAGGCCACATTTTAACATTCAGTGTTACAGAATTCCTGTTTGTACAACATTAAGTATAATTTTGTGATTTAAAAAATCTAGAAATTCTCACTTTTACGTCCAAGGATGCACATGTTTGAAAAAAGTGAGTCCCAGGATCAAAACTTTATATATTCTTATTAAATGGACACCAATGAGGTTATTTTGCATTATGGTACTTGCAATATTTTTCCATGATTTGTGTACCAATTAATGAAGGTCAGGACTAATAACTTTGTTATCATTCATCATTCCCTCACCCAGTTTTTGAGAATAATTTCTGTGTGCAAAATAACCCAAACATGAAAAGTGTTGCAAGCACTCAAGAATCAAACAAAAATTGATTTTCAATTAAATTCTGAGTATATTTCTTTGCTATCCTTTGCAAAGTTTTCCATTTTAAGTGCTTCACAATTTTCAAACACAATTAAGATAAACTGTCTACTCAGCATCTATTGCAAGCTTTAATCTCTGACAACATCACATAATTTATCCCCACACTTTTAAAGGTGAGTACAGAATAATAGGTATTTCAGAGCTAATACCAATATTGATTCCAGGATTGTTCTTATAAGCTATATATTTTATATAGAGGGAGTGGAGAGTTTATAGATTTGCACTTATTAGTAAATGGTGACAACTGCGAGACAAATTGCTAGTGGAGAAAGGTTTATTATCATAGATTTGTACTAATTTTAACACATATTGCAGCGGTTTGACATTTAGATAAATTGTTATAGCATGCAAAGTGATACATATCTTTATCTCCAGCTTCTGTGGAAGAGTTTAAAATGTATGTGTACAGTTTTATAATGAAATTGCATTGATACAGAATATTTATTTTTGTTTACTTTGTTCAGTTTCTTTTTTTTGTGTTTGTGTTGGGGGGAAGGGGATTCACAACATCATAACATGGTAAAAGTTCTGACAAACATAATATGATGAAAATAGAAACATTGGCAGAAACAGACGGGTAAAATACATTTGGTTTTACTGATCTCTTAATCTCTGGTGTTGAGATATTCTAAAATAGAAATGAGCCGCGTCACGACAAAACCAACATTATGTGTTTGCGACCAGCATGGATCTAGACCAGCCTGCGCATCCGCGCAGTCTGATCAGGATCCATGCTGTTCGCTATCAGTTTCTCTACTTGTAATAGAGTTTGAAAGCGAACAGCATGGATCCTGATCAGACTGCATGGATGCATGCTGGTCGCAAACGCATTATGTTGGTTTTGTTGTGATGCGGCTCAAGTCTTGTTGGATTTGTGTACCCATTTTACAAAGAAAAAAAACAGTATCTCAAGCTGGCCTGCTTAATGTAGGAATTTTTCTATCTAGAAAAGTGTCCATAGGGCAAATAAGCCCTCACATGCCACTATTTTGTCAGTCTATGTTTAAGGATGGTGGATAAGGGCAGTTGGATGGGGGGATCTATATCACCCCCTCCCTAGAAGTTGGACACATATATCACAGCTGTTTCATGTTAAATTATTTCTCCTTGTGAAAATTATACAGGGTAATTTTTATTACTCTGATATCATCATAACATATAAATAAGAAAGTACAACAATATCATTTCCTATTGTAGTTTTCTGTAGTAATTACCCCACCTGGACATCTGCCATGTAATAATGATTTTAACATGCTCCAAGGCTTTTGTTAGTTATAACTAGTACAAATTACTGTCTCTTGTTTGGCAAGCAGTTTGGTAGACAAGTTTTTTGGCTAGAGGGGGAGAATTGTCTCAAGATTTATATGTTAGTTATTGCAATTTTCTCAAATTATTTGGAAATGACTGCTTTAAGGAGACAAATCAAGAAACATTGTTGTCTGTATTAGTTACCATGGTAAGATAAAGAGTTGGCATTCAGGATGACATTTTCACATAGGAAGTAAGAAGCTCAATCCAGATGTTGTTGTTTTTAGCCATGTTCTTTTGCTTTTTACTACTTTATTTCAGTTACTAGATGTTATAAATGTTATTAAAAACAAGCCTCCATGGTTGGGTGGTTAAGTTTGTTTTCTTCAAACCACTTGCCTTTCATCGCTGTAGGTTAGAGCAGCACCAGTATCATTTGATCATGAGGAAGCTATCCAGGTGGCTTACGGAACATCGATGGGTCTACTCAGGTTTGCCGGTTTGTGTCTGAAATAATATACAGAGTGGCACCAGAGGCCTTTCTCCACCAGTAAAGCTGGAAATTTGCCATATGACATATACTATTTTGGTGCATAATGTAAAAACCAACCAAAAAAAACAAAAACATATTTTCTTTCAAAGTTAAATTAAATCTTACATTAAGATGTTTTATTTCTAACACTCTTGTAATGTTTTAAGATGATCTGTCCTATTTCTTTTGATTATTGGGGGCGCAATGCGCAATGCGCCCCCAATGTAATAACGACAAATTCAGATTTACTATGATGTGAACACAATTAGTCAGCTACCTACGCTAAGCAAATAGTTCCATTC
>NW_026858803.1:0-35288 GCF_026571515.1 Ruditapes philippinarum
AATTTATGTTTGTTAGTTTTGATTACGACTGACTTTCCATTTCCCATTCCTGACTCAACATTGTAAATAAACAGTGTTATAAATTTATAGAACCATAGATAGACATGCTTGAAATACTGAAAACAATTTCAAATCAATGAACACAACTTTCGGAGAAACAATCAATCAAGCAATGTAGGCGATAAGGCTTTTCAATCTTCAGTCTTGATGACAGTTCCAATTGGTTCTTTGTTCAATCAAAAGGAGTTGATTAAGACACTCAGCATGTTTGTATGAAAGTAAATACTTGATTTCTTTAAGATGAAATATTAATTTAAAGAATAAACGTGTTTTCTTCCTCTTGGAACGTTTCATTCAATATGAAAAACAAGATCAACAGGGAAGGGAGGCATTCAATGGACACATCCCTCAAGATAGGTCTACCGGGAAGGAGCCTAGCAGGACACCAAACAGAACAGGGTACACGGGCCAAAAACAAAACAACGGACAGGATGTTACAGGATCATAAATAACGGTTATATTCCACAATATGTTGAAACAGTATAATGGTTATATTTTGTTAATAGCAAAATTGAAGCATTTTTAATGGGAGTTTAATTCCTTGTCTACAAAATGACAAATGGCCAGATTGATTCAGAAAGTCAATATGAGAAATGGGTTATTAAACTGACAACTGGCTCATTGATTAACTGTTTGCTAGAAATGAAAATCAAGATTACAAAGATCAAGTTATTTTTTGTACTCTAAACAAATTCTAAAATTAAGTTCTAATGGATTAGCCTTTTTTCTAATTTGTCTTATTCGTTTAAATCGTAGAAAATTCGTAATGACTGTTAACAGTTCACAATAACGTTTTTTTGTTAACGAAAATTATACATGAAAAGTGTTTTTATCATTTTTATACAACGTCATTTTTACCTTCATTGATCTTTAAAATTGTTCTCCTTTTAACAAAATTATAACTAATATTGATCAATACATTCACTGATTATATGACTCTCATTAAAATTTGCCTGCATATTAGAGTGATGATATACGCATTCAATATGAACTATTTTCAATTTAGTATTAATGCACACGTTTGTATCCTGGAATAACATTTTTTATTACCACAAAGCAGCAGCATTTATATTTCTGAATAGAAAATAATTGAAAAGGAAAACAGGTTTAATGCTCACACATTTCTATTATTTACATTGCAATAAAATCTGACATAAAACAGCAGTAATGAAATATTCGTGCAACTTTTCAAAACAACAACGTTTATTCACTGTGCTGCTACAGAAGGTAAACAAAAATCCATATATCATCGCCTTGATATAATTAAAAAAAAATCACTATCGCCTTTGCTACAAAAGATAAAATACACATTTGGAATGCTTAAAGAAAGCAAAATACAGTATATATCAACTCAAATCAAAATCACTCGATGATATTGAAAACTAAATTGATTTATTAATACTACTACTGAATGCATACTGCTGTTGTTTACATTTAAAAGCAGTAAATATCTTGTCAATGGTAAATAAATTCATCACAGTTGGCACCTACTTTCAACCATATGACTGTATAGAATTATATTAGTTATACTAATTTATTTTAGTTCGATTGTGTCTAAAGCTTGTTGAAACACTCTATATTAGTTTGATCCTTTAGAAAATTTACGTAAGTGAGCAGCCCATACTCTGCATATTATACATACCTATGACAATTAATAGAAAAATTTCCGCATTAACTTTCATAGCATTTGTTTGTTTATTTACTAAATGTACTAAAAAATATATACGTGGATGTTTTGGAATAAATGCATAAAAGGGATTAAACCACTCTTTGTAATTGAATTAATCTTATTTCAATTAATTTATGTTTGTTAGTTTTGATTACGACTGACTTTCCTTTTCCCATTCCTAACTCAACAGTGTTTATAAACAGTGTTATTTATTGTAGTAAATTTTATAGAACCATTGATAGGTATGTTTGAAATACCGAAAACAATTTCAATTCAATGAACACAACTTTCGGAGGAACAATCAATCGAGCATTTTAGGCGATAAGCCTTTTTATTTTTCAGTCTTGATGACAGTTCCAATTGGTTCTTGGTTCAATCAAAAGGAATTGATTGAGGCACTCAGCATGTTTGTATGAAAGTAACATACATCCCGTGCCTTTTTCCATTTATTTAGGAGTAACTTGATTTGTTTAAGATGAAAGTTTAATTGAAAGAATAGATGTGCTTTCTTCCTTTCAGAATGTTGCCAGTATTACAGTTAATAGTAACTGACGATTCTAGTTGCTCTTGGGCGTAGAAGGATATAAGTAAACACACTTCTTTGCATATAATGGCATAAGTAGTGTTAAATTGTGAGGTAATGTAAAAATATTCAATTTAAATGTTATTTTGATAAAGAAAACAATTTTAAATTTAGTTAAAATAGAGAAAGTAAGAATCCCTAAAGAAAGCCCAAATTGAAAATGTTGCAGACTCGGTTTGATTGAGCCTGTTCATGGACGGTTATCGAAAGTGCAAGTTACCGTCAACGCCCCCTAGCACCGACTTAAGCAGAATTCAACATTTAACATGAACTGGTACAATTTTGAATTTTGAAACATCCGCAGATGTGTTCATATGGCGGTTATCATGGAATCTTCATGTGACACTTCCGTGTCATTCCATGAAAAGCGGCATATGGTCCGCAAGAAAAAAAATTCGTGTGCCCTAAACGAGACAACAATGGGCGGGACTAAATAAAATGGAATTTAGAAAGGGGATCAGAGGTTATGAAGCCTGCATATCACAGATAAGACGTTGTGTTTTCAAAAATGATATCAGATTTTACTCAATGAACATTTTGATGCTTATACTTGCATATTTTGTATATGGCGATGCTCTACTATGCGTTTTTCTTTCATTTGTCAAGAAGGGCAACTATTTATTTAGGCCCTTTTAGTTATTTTCATTCTACCGCCTTCTGGGTGCTCTGCTGGTGAAGCTTGGTTGTGTCGGGATCGCTTTCTGTAAACGTCGTTTTGCCTTGATCTTGTTCTCATTTTTATTGTATTTGGAACTACATTTTTTATTCTACTTTATCAGATTCATTGTTACATTAAGGGTAACATAAAACTCGAGTATAGAAAAAATACAGTCATTATTTAAAAACAATATGTTGAAACAGACTTGTGGTTCTATTTTGTTTAAAGCAAAAGTGAAACATTTTAATTGGATTTTAATTCCTAGTTCACATTATGACTAATAGCCTGAGTGATTCAGACAATTTGAGAAATGGGATATTATATTAACAACTGGGTCATTGATTTACTGTTTGTTTAGAAATGAATTGACCGAGTTGCTTGCGTGTCAGAAGTGTTTTAAGAGAAACATTTCCTGTAAACGCTTTATCATACAATGAGAAAGACAGGTTTATAGAAAATTATAACATTCCAGGAAATATTTTATCAGAGAAAGCCAGTAAGACAAGTTTATACAAGCAATTAAGTACATAGGCATTCAGATATATTACTAAAATAGCATCATTGACTCTACCCATTATTCGATGTTTAATGTAACAATCCTACTTGTTTATTGACCTTTTAACTTAGCATTTATCTTGTTTTTATCATTGACGGCTTAAGGGGGCAGGGGACATATTCGAATGATGGCCCCGGTGAAATTTTTTAATAACTCAGACATGGTGTTTTGAAGGTACTGATAACTTCTGATATTTCTCTGTCATTGTAATTCTTTCTTGTTTGTATGTAGGAAATGAGAAGTATTTTTGGGTTTTTACCCGAAACTAAGCATTTTGGTAGCTTTGTATGTATTTCTGACTCTCCGAATGGAGGTGAAAAAGTTAAAAATCAAGCTTTGACAGTTTGGGCCGGCCCCCCAAGTAAGAAATGTATGGGAGTGGCCCCCTCAAATTTCCCAAAAGGGGGGGTGGGCCCCGAAAAAAGAAAACCGGAAAATAAAAACGCAAAAAAGGAAAAATCGGCCAAAATGGTTTTCCCGCCTCTTCTAATCTGGTTTTTTTCTTTTCAGGGGCCGGGAAAGTATCAGAAAAACTTTTTAAGTTTTTTCCATTCATAAACCCCTTTTTTTACTACTTTGTAAAATTCCCATTTTCCAATTGGGAGTTTTTTAAATAAAAAATGGGTTTGGCCCGGGGTGGGAAAGAAAAGGAAAATTTCCCGTTTGTTTTTTTGGGTTGGCCCAAAAGGGAAAAAAATGAAATCCCCAAAAAAACCTTTTTGATTTTTTTAGGGGAGCCCCCGCGGCCCCTTAAAATTTTTTTGGTTAAAAAAAGAAACAATTTCCCCTTTTTTGGTGAAGTCAAAATTTTCAACCCTGATAAAGGGGAAAATGGGGTTTTAAAAAGTTCCCCAAATTTGGGTTTTGCCCCCAAAAACCTTTAAAAGGGAAAGGGGGGGGTAATTTGGGGCCCCTTGGGCATAGTTTTTCCTTTTAAAACGGGTTTAACCCCGGGGGGCCCCCCCAACGAAAAATGGGAAAAAAGGGAAGGGGAAAAAAAATTTCCTGGGGAAAAGGGGTGGGCCCCGGAAAAAATTTTAAAAAAAAGGTTTTTGTTTTCAAATGGGGGGGAAAGGGCTTGGGGAACCAGAATAAAAAAGGTTTATAACCCAAAAATAAAATTTTCCCCTTGAAAAGGGAAAAAATCCCCGGGGAGGGTTTAAACCCAAAGGGAAAAAATTTAAAAAATTTACCCTTTTTTTAAGGGGCCGGGTTTCCCAAAAAAAGCCTTTTGGGGGAAAAAGAAACATATTCTCCCCCGAATTGGGTTTAAAACAATTTTAAAAAAAATGGGGGGGAAAAGTAAATTTCCCCTTTTCCCCAGTCCCCCCAAAACAAAATTTTAAAGGCACGAAGCGCGTGGAACCCGGTTTTCCCTTTTCCCCAAAGGTTTTGGGGGGCCCCCCCTTTTAAAAAAATTTTTTGTCCCAAAGGGGGGTTTTGGAATTTTGGGAAACGGGAAACTGTTCAAATGAAAAGGTTTTTTTTTAAAAATTCCCCCTTTGGAAAAAAACAAAAAAAAGCCCAGGAACTTCCCCCTAAAAAAACCCCTTTTTCCCCAAAAAGGAACCCCGGTTTAAAAAAAAGATTTTAAATTTGCAAAAACCCAAGGATTTCGGTTTTAAAAGGGGTTTCAAAAGGCCCAAAAAAAAAAAATCAATTTGGGGTTTTTTAACCCTTTCAAAAGAATTTGCAAGGGGCGTTTAAAAAATTTTTTGTAAAAACGTAAATGACGGGGTTTTTAAAAGTTTAAAAGGCCCCAAAAGCCCTTTGGGGTGGGGTGGGGAAAAAATCCCCCGCCCGAAAAGAAAAGTTTTCCCCCAAAAAAAATGGGTAAGGGAAGGGGACCCTGAAAAAACTATTTTAAAGGGGGTTTAAAATTTTTAGTCCCCCGCAAGAAAAGGGTCATAAGCCCCCGGGGGGGTTTTGTGATAAAGGGTTGAAAAAAATTCCTCTAAAAAATGAAGGCCCAATTAAAAGAAAAAATTAAAAGTTGGGGGTTTTTGAGCGAAAAATTTGAGGTTTGGGGGTTTAAATTTTTTCCCTAAAAAAAAATATGCAGTGCCCCTTAAAAGGGGAAATGCCCCTTAACCCCTGTTTTTCCCCCCCTTGGGAAAGGGGGCCCCCCCGGGGGGGAATTTTTACCAAAAAATGAAAAAAAAACAAAAAATTTAAAAAGGAAAAAGGCCCGGCCGGTTTTTAAAAAGGGGGCTTTCCCAAAAAATCTTTCCCTACTTTTTTTCCCGGGGAAAAATCCCGAAAAGCGGTTTTTTCGGGGGTTTAAAATTTAATTTAAAAAAAAGGTTTTTAAAACCCTGGTTCCCAAAAGACCCCCGAAGGGTTTTGGGGAAAGGGAAAAAAAATATGGGAAAAAAAGCCCAAGAAAAAAAATTGGGAATGTTTTTCCCAAAGGCCCGGGCCCAAAAAAGTTTTAAAAATTGGGCCCCCTTTGGTTTTCCAAAAAAACCCTTGGCCAAAAAGGAAAAAAAAATTTATGAAATTCCCCCTGTTTTACAATTGGGGGAAAATGGTTTCCCTGGGTTCCGGGGGTGTTTTAAAAGTAACCGCAAAAATTTGGGCCCCCCCAAATTTAATATTAAAACCTTTTAAAAAAATTTTTCCCGGGTTGCAAAGAAAAAAAAATCCCAAAAAAAAAACTAAGGGCCCCAGATTTGTTAAAATTTTCCCCGATTTCAAACATGGCCCCCAAAAAAATTGAACAAACTCCAAAGGGGGTTTTTTTAAAAAATTCCCCCCAAACCCAAGGGTGGGAAATTTTTGGGAAAAAACCCTTTTTAAGCTAGCCCCAAGGGGTTGGGGCAAACCCCCGTTTGACAGGGGGGGGAAACGGTTTAAACACCTTTAAAAAGGGCCAAAATTTTTGGAACCTTTGGCCCCCAGGGGGAGGAAAAAATTCCCCGTTTTTGGGCTTTTTAAAAAAAGTCCCTTTTTCCCGAAAAAAAAAATGGGGAAAGTCCCCGCAATTCCCAAAATCGCCCGATGGTTTTTTTGCCAAAACCCCCCGTGGAAACCCTTTTCAAAATTGGGGCCCCAAAAAAACCCAAAATTTCCCGGTTTTTGGAAAGGCGCCCCAAGGTCAAAGTAAAGGGGTGTTTTCCTCCAGTTCCCCCGAAAACCTTTAAAAATAGAGGAAAAAATTTGGAAAAAAACATCTTTGGAAGGCCCCGAAAAGGAAACCCTTGAAAAAAGGTTTTTTTTTTGGGCCCCCGGGGAAAGGGGTTTTTTGAGTGGGGGAAAAGGGAAGGCCCCCCTTTTTTTCCTCGGGTTGGGGGCGGGGGGAAAATTTTTGGCCCCCCCAGTCCTGGTTTCCCCCCCCAAACTCCCGGTGGGGAAAACCCCCGTTTTAAAAATCCAAAATGAAAACCCCCCGGATGCGAAAAGGAGTCCCCAAGGGGAGGGCCCCAAAAAGGCAACTCCCCCGTTAAAAACCCCCCCCCGGGGCCCCAAGGCCCCCTTTAAAACCCCCGGGGCCCGGGTAGTTAAAAAAAAACGGCCAAAAAAGTTTGGTTTCCCCGGAAAATGTTTTCTGGGGGGGACCCCCCGGGTTTCCCCCCGGGAAACCGGGGGGAAAAAAGGGTTTCCCCCCCGGGTTTTAAAAAAAAACCCAAGCCCCCGGGGCACCAGAAAAATTTTTGGGTTCCCCGAGCCCCGGGGAAAGAAAAACCCCCCCCCTGAACCCCTCGAAAATAACCCCTCCCCTTTTCCCCAATTTGGGGAAAGGGCCCCCGGTTTTCCCGGGTTTTTTTACAAAATAAACCCAACCCCCCAAAAAAATGCCAAAGGGGTTTTTTCCCTCTTCCGGGGGGTGGTTTTAAACCCCCCATTTTTGGTTTTTTTGGGGAAGGGGGGGTTTTCAGAAAAAAGGGTTAAAAATTTCCCCTTAAACCCCTTTCCAGGGGGTTTTTTTGGGGGCACCCCCGGGGAAAATTAAGTGATTTGGGCCCAATTTTTTGTAAAAAATCCTTAGTTTTCCCAACCCGGGGGGAAAAAAGAGCCCCCGAAAAGAAATTTTTCCCCCCCACAGGCCCCATGAAAGGGAAATTCCTGTAAAAAATTCCCAAAAAGAAGGTGGCCCCGAAAAATTGGGCATTAAAACCTCGGGGGTAATAAATGTCGGGAAAACTTGGGGGCAACCCGGAAAATTCCCTTCCCCTTTTTTTGGGGTTTTTAAAGTTTAAAAAAAGGAGCAAAAAGGAAAAAAACCTTGGGCGGTTAATTTTAAATTTCCGAGGAAGTCCCCCAAAATTTCCCCAAAAATCCAGGAAAGGGTTTGGAAAAAGCCATTTTTTTCCCCTCGGGATAGAAAACCCCTTTGGGAAAAAATTTAAAAAGGAATTTTTTTGATGCTTCTCTTGAGGAAAAAATTTGCAAAAAAATTTAAAACCCCCCTGGAAAAAAAATGCCTTAAAACTAAATAAAGGGGTGGTTTTTTTTTGTGTTTTGTACCCCCCCACGTATCCTCTAGAGAAGGGGGGGGCATGGGGTTTTAAACAGGGGGTTTTTTTAAAAGTAAAAGGGGTTTTTTTAAACCCCCAAAAAAATTTACCCCTTTCCGTGAAATTTCCAACTAAGGAAAACTGGGGGGAAAATTTTTTAAAATTTTCCCCGGGGGAAAAAGGGCTTTCCGGGGGGAAATTTTGGGTTTGGGTCGTACTGAGGGGCCTGAAAAAAATTTGGGTTTAAAACCCGAAAAAACCCCCGACGGTTAGAGAAAAAAATCCTCAAATTTTTCCCCTTTTCCCCAAAAATGGTTTTTGGTTAAATTTCCAAATTCCCTATTAAATTTTAAAATTGGCGGAAAGAAGCAATTTTTTTCCATGCCTTTTATTTTTCCTTTTCGGCCAAAATCCCTCAGTTTTTAACCCCGGGGGGAGCTTTTTAAAATTTATTTGCCCCTTTCTTAACGGGGTCCCCCCAGCGATCTTTTCCCAAAAGGGGGGAAAAGGTTTTTCTTTTCCTAACCCCTTTTTGTTTTTTTTTTTACAAACCCTATTCCCCGGGGGGGGTAGGTTAAAAAACCCCGGGAAAAAAACCATTTCGCCTGGGTTTAACCCCGTTTCCCCCGTTTTTTTAGAAACCGAATTTCCCCCCTTAAATTTTAAACCCCCCCCTTGTAAAAAATAAAACCCCCAAACCAAAAAAATATTTATTTTGGGGGGGGTGGCGGGCCCAAAAATAAACCAAAAAAGGCCAAAAAAACCGAAACTTGGAGTGAAAATTTCCCGATGGCCTCCCCCCCCAATTTCCCCAGAAAAGGGTGGGACCCTTGGGGGAAAAACCAAAACCCCCCCGCGCTTCCCCAAATGGGCCCTTTTGGAAAGGGGGAAAAACCCGTTTTTTGTTCCCTTTGGAGGCCCGGGGGGGATCCCATTAAAAAAGGCCCCTCTTAGGCCAAATTTTAAAACCAAAGGTTTTTTAAAATTTCAGTGCCCGGGACTGGTTTTTTTAAAACCCGGAAAAAAAGGTTTTTGTAGCCCACGGGTTTTAAATGGGAGGGTCCCCCATTCCCCACATCTGAAACGGAAAAGGCCCCCAACCCCTTCCCAAAAAGGGAAAAAGGAAAGGAAATGTAGTGGTTTGCTGCCCGTAAAACCCAAAAGTGGAAAAGGGGACTTTTCCCCCAACACTTTTTAAAGGGTTTTTCAGCCATAAAATTTCCCCCGTTTGGGGCAAAAGGGAAATTTCCGGGGGGAAACCAAAACGCCCCTGGTTTAAAAAGTTCCCCCCGGTTGTTAAAATTGGGAAAAAACCCATTTCCCCCCTACTTTTTTCCCCCCGTTGTTTAAAAATATCCAAAACCATATATGAAAAGGGGGTTGGGGGCCGGGCCCCAAAATAGCCCAAAGGGAGAACCGAAAATTGGGGTGGGGCTCCTCCGAAAATGGCCCCCCCGCCAAAAAGCCCCAGGGAAAGCTTTTTCATTGAGAAAAAACAAACCCCCCCCCCGCTTTTCAGTGTTTTTTCGGAGGGGGGAGCCCCCTTTAAGTCTCTTTGGGAAAGGGTTTTGGGGTTTTAAAACGAAATTAAAAAAAAGGTCACTCTTAGGCATTGGGGACCCAAAAAGGTTCAGGGTTTTCATTGGGGCCAAATTTAAAATGGTTTTGGGGGAAACCCGGAAAAAGGTCCTTTTAACCTCCCCAAAAGAAAATTTTTAAAATTGGCCCCGGTTCCCGATTTTTCCCCAAAGTTTTATCCCGGGTGGCCAGAAATTTTAAAATAGGGAAAGGGGGGGGAAAATTGGGAAATGGGGACCCGGCCCGGTCAAAACCCAATTTTGTTGGGTTGGCCCCAACCCCAAAACCCGGGAAATGAAAAGCGCGAGTTTAAAATCGCAGTGTTCCCCGCCTTTTTCTAATCCCGGTTTCCCCTTTTTGCAGAAACCCGGGGGGTATTTAGAAAAAATTTTGGAAAAAAATTATCCCCCTTTTACATCCCTTTTTTGGGAATAAATTTTGGGGAAGTTCCCCCTTTTCCCCCCGTAAATTTTTAAATAAAAAGAAATTTTTAAGAAAAAAAATTTTTGAAAAAAACTAAACGGGAAAGGAAAAAAACTTTTTTTGGGGCCTTTCCCGAAAAAAAGCCCCTAGCTTTTCACTGGGGTGTTACTTTAACATAAATTTTTTAAAAGGAAAAAGGGGGGAAAAACCTTTGGGGTATTTTCCGCTTCCCTTCAAAAAAGATTGCCCAAAATGGGAAAAATTTAAGGTTTTGATTTTGGCTGGTTTTTGGGGGGGTTTAAATATTTTAAAATTTTTTTGGTAAGTTTTCCCCCCCTTTTCCCCAAATTTTTTTTTTTTTTTGGGGGTTTTTATAGTTCCGGGCCCCCCGGCCCCTTTTTGGTTGGCCCCTTTTTCCTTTTGAAAACTTGGTAACTTTATCATAAATTTTTTATTTCTTGGTGTATTTCTTCATACTTGGCCACAACAACCCTTGGACAAGACCTTTCAGTAGACCACACTAACCTTGACCTTCATCCATAAATGACCTTGACCTTCAAGGTTAAAAGTCCAATTTTTGCTTGTTCATGCTGTTATTGGCTGTAACTTTGTATTTTTTGAATGGATTGTCTTCAAACTTGAACATGATAATCTTCAAGGATATATCCTTAAAAATAACCAGTCAGACCTTGAACCTTCACTTATAAAATGACCTTGACTTTGAAGGTCAAATTATTGAAATTTTCATTTTTTTGGCTATTATTGCTGTAACTTTGTTATTTTTGAATGGATTGTCTTGAAACTTGAACATAATAATCTTCAAAGATAACTGTTAAAATATACCGAAAGACCTTGACCTTCACTCATTAATGACATTGTCTTTGAAGGTCAAATTATTGAAATTTTCATTGTTTTGGCGTAACTGACTGTAACTTTGCTATTTTTGAAGGGATAAACTTCAAAATTATTTAAAAAAAAACATTTCCCTTAAAAAGGAAACCAGACCTTGGTTTTTTTTAATTTAAAAACCCAAATTTTGGGCCCTTTGGGTTTTTAAAAGACCCTTTTACCTTTTAAGGGGTTATATTAAAAGAATTTTTTTTAAAAAAAATTTGTGCAATTTTTTTTGGTTGTTTGTGGGAATTTTTAAAAAAAATATATATTTATTATAGGGAAAATATATATATATTTTATAAAATAATTTTAATAATATAAAATAAATATATAAAATAAAATACACAATTTCATGAATATATAAAGTTTTTAATATATAAAAATATATATATTTTAAAAAATATATATATATAAAATATATTTTAAAATATACAAAGCCCCATATTATATAAAATAAAATAATTTTCACTTAAAACAAAAAAATTATATATAATGTATAAAATTTTAAAAAATATATATATTAAAATTTTATCATGTATATTTCATTTCAAAACCCCTATATAAATTTTTAAATATAATATTATATAATAATAATTTTTATAATATATATAATAATATATATGATGGATATATATTATATACAAAATATTATACCCTATAATATATAAAAAATAATAAAATATATTTTTGCTTATAAATAAATTTTAAAATATATAACATATAAAATAAAATATTTATAAAAGCAAAAGGGATTTTTAAATAATGCCCTATATAAAATATAAAATAAAATTTTTTACTTTTTTAATTTTTATATAATATATAATTTCCCAAAATTTTATATAATAATATAATTTTTTAAAATTTTAAAATATATATTAACAAAAAATGGGAAAAAATTTTCCCCGGAAAAAAAATTCAAAAATATAAAAAAAAACCCAAAAAACCCCAAAAAAGGCCAGGGGTTTTAAAAAATATTTTAAAATTTTTTTGGGGGCCAAAAACCCGGGTTTTCCTTTTATGGGGTTTCCCCTTTAGGGCCAAAAAATTTTTACGGGGCCCTCCCCATTTTTTTAAAAAAGGAAAGGGGCGTTTTTGTTTTTAAAACCCTTTTTGGGGGAACCAAAAAAATTTTAAAAAAAAACGCCCTTTTTAATTTTTGTATTTTAAATTTTTTGGAATTTAAAAAAAATTTTTAAAAAAAAAATAGCCCTTCTTTTTGATTTAACCCTTTAAAACTTTGGGAAAAAAAATTTTTTTTTCTGTTTGGGGGAAATTTTTTTTTTTAAAAAAAATTTGGGAAAAAAAAAAAAAAATTTTTCCGGGGGTTTTTTTTTAGGAAACATTTATCCTAAAATTTTTCTTCCCAAATTAAAAAAAATTTAAATTTGGGTTTTCCCCCCGGGTTTGGGGTTTGGGGGGCTCCCCAAATTTTTTTTGCCGAAACAAAAAAAAAAAGTTTTTTTTTTTTTTTCCCTTTAAAAATTTTTCCAAAACCCGTTTTTCCCCCATGTAAAAAATTTTTTTGAAAGCCGTTTTCCCCAAAAAAAAAAACCCTATAAAAAAAATTTTTTAACAGTAAAGGGGTTCCCCCCTAATTTTTTTTTTTGTATTTTAAAAAAATTTTTTTTTTCTGAAATTTTAAAAAAAATATCCTTTTTAAATTTAAAAAAAAAAATTTTTCCCCCAAAAGAAGGCCCCCCCACCCTGGTTCCCTTTGGGAAATTTTTTTTAACCCCAAACCCCGGGGGCCCAAAAATTTTAAATTTTTTTTTTTAAAAATTTTGAAAAATTATTAAAAAAAAACCCTTTTTTTAAATTTTTGGAAAAAATTTTTTTTTTGGCCAAATTTTTTTTTTTGTTTGGGGGTTTTCTTTTTAAATTTTTTTTTTTCATTCCCTGTTTTTTAAGAAAAATTTTTTTATGTTTGGGGTTTTAAATTAAGCCCCCCAAAAAAATTCCCCCTTTTTTTTTTCGGGAAATTTTTTTTTATATTTTGGGTTTCCCAAAAATTCTAAATTTTAAAATTTAAAAAGGGGTTTTGGGGAATTAACCCCCTTTGGGTTTGTTTTGGGGGCCTTTTCCCTTTTTTAAAAATTTTTCCTTTTTTACCCCTTTTTTTTTTGGGTTTCCAGGCCCCCTTTTTAAAAAAACCTTTTTTTGAAAAACCCCTTTTAAAATTTTCCCAATTTTTATTTTTGGTTTTCCCCCCAAATTTTTTTTTTCCTTTTTTTAGGGCAAAAACCTTTTTTTTACTTTTGGGGGGGAAAAAAAAAAAATTTTTTTTTTGGTTTTTTTTTTTTTAAAAAAAATTTTTTAAAATTTTGGTTTTAAAAAATTTTTTAAAAAATTTTTTTTAAAAAAAAATTTTTAATTTTTTAAAAAAAAATTTTTAAAAAAAATTTTTAAAAAAAAAAAAATTTTTTTTTTTTTTTAATTCCCAAAAAAAATTTTTTAAAATTTTTTTTTCAAAAAAAAAAAAAAACCCCCCAAAAAAAAAAAAAAAAACCCCCAAAAAAAAAAAGGGGGAATTTTTTTTATTTTTTAAAAAAAAAAAAAAAAAAAAAAAAAACCCCCCCCAAAAATTTAAAAAAATTTTTTAAAAATTTTTTTAAAAAAAAAAAAAAATTTTTTTTTAAAAAAAAAAGGGGGTTTAAAAAAATTAAAAAAAAATTTTTTAAAAGGGGGGTTTTTTAAAAAAAAAAAAAAATTTTTTTTTTCCCCTTTTAAAAAAAAAAAAAAATTTTTTTTAAAAAAAAAAAAAAAAAAAATTTTTTTCCTTTCCAATTTAAGTTTCTTGGAAAAAAGTTTTTAAAATTAAAAATTTAAAAATAAAAATATCCCAAATTTGGGGTTTTTTAATGGTTAAATTATGAAAATTTTAAATTTTTAAATAAAAAATTTATACCTTTTTTTTAAAAAAAATTTTTAAAATTTTTAAAAAGTAAATTTTTTCCCTTTTTCCTTTCCAAAAAAACCGGGGGAATGTTTTTCCCTTCCCCTTTTTTTTTCAAAATTGGGGAAAATTTTTTCTTTTTTTTTAAAACAACACGCCCCCCACGATGAAAAAAAGGAAAAAAAAACCGTCCCTTCTAAAATTTTCTTTTTAAAAACCCTTTTTAGTTTAAAGAAATCAAAATGACACTTAAAAACATACATTTCGCTCTTCCACCAACAGGATATAGATCTTTTTATTATACTACGAAATTCTTTCATCCAAATTTTCGCGAATGCACGGAATCCGGGACCGTATCAAATATAGAGGGAAACACATAAGCTTCTTTGTTTTGATATTTGTAGTAATTTTTTATGCTAAAAATGTAATTATTTAAATATATCCTAAACATGGATTTAGAATTTTGCTTATAATATGATTAGGGCCTACTCAGCGACCATATTGAATAAATTCGCTATCATTTTTATATTGGCTACTGCGTTACAAACGCAGTGGATAATGCAAAAGATGAAACACGATATATTGACACTTTCTTGTCAACATTCTTTCTTGAATTAAGATATCAGTAATAATGAATTTACACAATAAACCTGACTAGACCAGTATTTACCGTTTACTTGAAATTTTATTTCATTTTTTTTTTTAATTTTCATTTTACTATCTGTAGACGAGTCGCCTTAACCCATCACTCCTTATAGTCTCAAATGGAATTTCCATTTTCAGTAATAAAGGAACCTATTATAGACACATCTGAATACCGAACAAGTTTACACTTTCGCAATCATTAATATAAAACCATGTTAAAATGTAATCCTTCAAACTCTGAGCAAAGATTATTTTTAATTTACTATTTCGATGATAGTTTCCAACTGTCTCTTACTAATTTAGAAAGGATTGATTAATTTGCACATCAGACATGTTTTCATTTAAGAAAATAAGGTACACTTTCAATTAAAAAGTAATAATTAAGACTATCTACGTCTTATTACCTTTTACTATCGTTGAATAGTTCTAACTTTTGACGTGACTAATTTGTGGTTGACATTTTATTTTGTCCAATAATCGTTCCATATTTTCCTTTTCTATTTATTTATTTATTTATTTATTTATTTATATTTATTTATTTATTTATTTATTTATTTATTTATTTATATGATTTTTTTTCTTTCTTTAATATTCATTTATTTATCTATTTTTTTGTTATTTTAAAACATTTAATCTATTTTATCGGTACCAATTGTCATGAAATGCTCCCCCTTTTCAATAAGAAAACCATATCTGCACTGTGTAATGTTGTAAAATGTAGATACAGCTACAAAGCAGGTTTGTTAAATCATAATTATTTCAATTCCATCTGTGCAGCGGCTTTGCTGCAAACACTAATTCATGCTTTTGAAGTTTCTGCATATTGGAGGAATTAAAAGCAAATGTAGGAGCTTTTTAATTTTGGTAATGAAACTCACGTTTATACTCTGAATAATTTATGAATAGCCATTAAATAAAATTAATGGTTTTGAAGAAGAAAAAAGAAAGAAAACAAGTTCATTGCTCTCTATTATAAACATCGCAATAAAACCAGATACCAAACTTTACAAATAAAAGGGTCTTAACATAGGCGTATACGCTTTATTATTTAAAACATTTGCTAACATTTGTTCGCATTTTCAACATTTGTTAACATTCAGTACACTGTTTGTGCGTTACAAAAGGTAAACAAACACTTGTAAGTATGTATGACTAAAAGCAGTTATTGCTTCTTTCGAACAGTTATTGTTAACGATTTACGTCGGCTTCAGTAATGATTAATCCTTGCTTAACAAACTCTTCTCAGTTTGAAGTTTTATTTTTAATTATCAAATACATATTTTACTTTCTGTTTACGTGTACGTTTGCCTAAATACTCTACCCGTTTTCTTAAATTAACCAGTCAAATTTTCCATGTTGAGATCAGATGAAAGATGAAATGTCGCAACGCTTTGATAAATGCAGAGAAGAACTGAGAATAAATTAGATTATAAATCAATTTTATCAAATTGCTTTTGGAAAGTTTGTGATGCTGTGAAAGAAAATTGCTATTGCTTTATCATTTATTGGAAAGTGCAAATTAAGCAGTTGAATTGAAAAAACAAAAGAAACAATTTAAAACATTTTCTACAGAATGCAATTTACTTTATTAACATGTCAAAGTATATTTAAATTGAAGAAATTGACAGTGACATTGCAAGTTATACTTGTCCCTGATGATTGCATTTCATCATTTCCACATATAAGGTACTCTTTCAAATATAAAGTAGTATGATGATTGTCTTATTTAACTTTACTATCGTTGAATAGTAATTTTTTACATAAAGAATTATTCAACACTCATAAGTAGTTGAAATTTTATATGATAGTTCCATTTTTTGTACACTTAATCTATTTTATTGATATCAACTGGCATTTACCTTAATGCACTGTTTTAGATAAAGAAATAATTATGTAATCGCCACCATAAATTAGGTTCGTGCGTGATAAGTCATCACTTATCACATTAAAACTCACTAAGCCTGCATATTAAAGTAATTATAAGCAAATGTAACCTTTTTATAATTTGGAATGATTGATACTTACGTTCAAACACAGAATAATTGATTGAGGTTGTTAAACACAACTCGGAAAGAGAAAAAAGTAAAGAAACATGTTCATTGCTCTATCATTTTTATTATTAACATCGCAATAAAACCAGAAACCAATCTTTAGAAATGAAACTATACGTGCACTTGTTCAAACAATTTTTAACCTTTTTCGCATTTTAAACTACATTTATTCATATTTCAAATATTTGTTTACATTTTTAACATTTGTTAACATTCAGTACACTGCTTGCGTATGACAGTAGAAGCAAAATTTTTATTATTAGCATACTGATTGATCTAGACAATTAGAGAAATGGGGTTTTAAAATGACAATCGGCGCAATAACTGTTTGTTTAAGGCGAATTTACCGATTTGTGTTTTTCATTCCGTGTCAGAGATCATTTAAGAAAAATATTTCCTGTAAACGCTTTTTCAAACAAAGTCAGTAAGACAGGTTTATACAAGCTATTAAGTACAGAGAAATTCAGAAAATAATACAAATAAAACAGTATAATTGACTACTCCAATCATTCCATGTTTAATGTAACAATTTCTTTTATTATGATGCTCTTTCTACATTTTGGATTAAGCTTCATTTCTAATTGATCAAAAATATTAATTAAGCATCAAAAAGTTCGCAATTAACTATATCACTTTATATACAAAAATGTTTTCTGATACAATTCTTAACTGAAAATATTGAAAATAAAATTAACAGAATCATTTTATCAAGTCACTACGTTTAAATGTTACAAATTCATAGACAATCAGAAATACGCATGTAGTTCTTTTTACTCTTTTTCGAATGTGAGTGTAAAATATCAAGTCACTTTTCATACTGAAGTATATTCATAGTTAAAGTCAAACGTTACAAATACATTAGAAACAATTGTATGTGTTCTTTTTAGAAAGTGCAATACGGTGCGGGTTGTTTTGTTCATTGTTGATTTTGTTTCTTTAATTCACTTCACGCAATGCCTCTCTAGGGGAATTTCCTCTTCCAGAATTACAGTTTTAGACAAGTTTGAATGCTGAACAATTTTACACTTTCACATTAATTAATAAAAAAATTCTTGTTAAGAAGCAATCGATCAAGCTCTGGACAGGAAAATACTCCATAATTTACCATTCCGATGACAGTTTCCAACTGGCTCTTGTGTAAATTAATAGATTGATTTACACATCATGGATGATGAAAACAGAAATAAAGTTTCATTTCTAACACTTACGACGACAAGGGTGTAATTTTTATATTAAGATGCACTTCGCCTTACTTGAAATTTACTATCATTGAATAGTATCACTTTTGAAATAGAAAATTATATAACTCTCACATGTTGCTACATGTTTGAGTATTTTTATAAGCATACGTCAGAAAGGTTTAATATTTGATATCGATAAACACTTTTATACCCCAAATTACTTATTTATAACAACAAAGCAACATAAATAAATATTTTTTAATAGAATAATAAAGAAGACAAGTTCATTGCTCTTATATCTCTATAACTTACATCGCAATAAAATCAGACACCGACAAGAAATCAAAGGTCTTTAAAGAGCCTCTTTTTAAACCATTTGTAAACATTTGTTCCCGTTTATTAACATTCATAATAATACAATGTGTTGTTGTAAAAATGTAAACAGCATTTGTTATATATGACTGAGATATTACAAATCATTGTTTTTAAAATAAACTGTTGTTTTGGCTGTTTACGTTTCAAGATCTGGAGATTGTGTGATTCCTGGGAAGCATCAATTGCAACAAAATTACATGAAAATTCAGACTCCGATTAAATCAGTGAATGATTAATCGATGCCTCCAGATGATCCAAGGTATTTCAAGAAAACCAACCTTGAAAAAAAATGTACTTAGAGGTTAAGAAAAGTGAAATAAAATCTCAATTCATGAAATAATTGTTCATGTTATTTGCAAATCATGACAGTTTTTTGCAGTATTTATCACCATATTTCTAAGGCGTGACACAAAACATTCCGACCAATTTGTTGGTAATTAACATAGATTTTTAATTTATAAATAACTTTCTTTGCTTGATAATATTTAACATTTTTGTACGTTTTATTCATGGAAATAAGCTTGAATCTGGAGGCATGTTGCTTTAATACATTTACAGTAGTTAAATTGTGTATTAATTGTGTGTGTGTGTGTGTGTGTGTGTGTGTGCGTGCGTGCGTGTGCGTGACCTCATTTTTTTACTTACAATGTTTCTGGTATCATGTTCTAAAATTATGCAAAGTTTTAAAAACAATTCTTTTTTAATATACTTTTCATTCTGCTATATATATATATATATATATATATATATATATATATATATATTATATATATATATATATATATTTGACCTTAAACCAATCATATTTAATGTTTGTTTGTTTTGGGTTTTACGTCACATCGACACAGTATAGGTCATATCGCGACGTTCCAGCTTTACTGGTGGAGGAAGACCTCAGGTGCCCTTCCGTGCATTATTTCAGGCACGAACGGGCACCTGAGTAGAACCACCGACGTTCCGTAAGCTAGCTGGATAGCTTCCTCACATGAAAGAATCTAAAGTCCCTGTCGGGACTCGAACCCACAGCGGTGAGGGGCAAGTGGTTTGAAGTCAACGACCTTAACCACTCGGCCACGGACGCCCCAATCATATTTAATACCGTTCTACTTTTACGTGTACATTTGCCTGACATGATCGTTCATATTTCTTTACCCTTTTTCTAAATTAACCAACCAACTTATTGATGTTGAGAATAAATAAAATCAAGCATTGACAGTTTTAAAATGTACAGAAAAAAATGGAAGTGCGAATAAATTAGATTATAAATTTATTTTTAAACTTTCATTGAAACTTTAACCAAATGTAATTATATTAAGCTCGACTACCGGAAGATTCTTGCTGTGTTAGAAAATTGCTATCGCAATCAAAGCTTATTTCTTGCAGCAGCCGAAGGAGAATACAAAACTGATTTTAAAACAATTTGAAACTTGTCAGCAAAATGTAATTAAATAATAAATAATAGTATATCATCAGTATTTTTGAGTATTACTTCACAAAGGTAGGACTAAAACAATGGTCATTTTTATCTCATATTTTAAGCTATCAATGTCCATGATTCTTTCAAAATTTGGATACTTTACGTTAGTATAGCCAAAAAATATATGCAAAGAATAAAGAAAAAATGAAGCCGATTTACTTTAATAAATTTGCTTATCATGATTCACGAGTGACAACATCTCCTCCCTTTTTATTTACCAAACAAAACTTTTTTATGTGTAAAAAACGTGTCTTTTTCGTCGGACTTGCCAATTTCATATTGACTTTATGGAATAATTGCAAAAATTGAAAAATTCCGTGTACCATTATGAAGATATTCAGTTTGAAACATCTGTTTTCTTGAATAAGACTAGCGTTGGTTGCCTATGCAAGAACTAATACTGATATTTGTTTTTATGTTGCGTCACTGTAAAATCTATCAATATCCTATGTAAGTCTGTGCTTCCAGTCTAAAGGAAAATGTTTGGTAGATAGAATCGTAATATTATTGAATTATACGCGAAAATATGGACTAGAAATAGATGTTTCCCTCTTTTTGCATATAATTGCTTTGAAATAGAAACATTGATATACTGGATTCTTATCATATGATTTTTGTTAACCGTAGGAAAACAAGTGCATTAGGGAAGGAAATTCCTCAAATTGTTTATTATCAAAGTGAACAGAGAATAATATAGAATTGTGGATATTTTTCTTAATTGTAAGATAAAGGATAATAATATTTTGGATTATATTTAATGTCATGACAGTTTTAAAAAGATGCGTAATATTTTCTGTAATTTTGGCGGGAATTTCCTGTCTGTTGCAGACGATAACTTTTGTCATTCCTGGATGGTTTATAAATGAAACAAGGAAACTAAATATAAATATGGCAGTGTGGTATGTGGTTGTGTGCTACAGTGAATCAAATATGACAGTAACTAAATCATGTGAAACTTTCATGTATAATAGTAAACCGCTCTCTAAAGGGTATGAAGATGCCATGAAAATTCATTTAGGTGAGTGTACTTTAATATGTTTTTTATCAAAGTTATTGTTGATTTTAATTTTGATATACAAAAAAACGTTTTAACATTTCAATGCTTTAATTAACATGGGTCCTAATTACTGAAGTCAGTCTATGCGTCTCTTAGCTCCAGCGGGTGAGGTGGTTTTAACCCCCTGGTGTTGATTTGAAAGTTTTAACACCCGAGTATAGCCAAAATCATCTTTCCTGTTTCGGCGCAATTTTACCTATCCTGTGTTGATGCGCCATAAAACAAAACAAACAAACAAGAGAAAATCTATTTCTCAATACGAGTTGTGTAATATTGACAAGAAATTGTATTTATCGATTGCTGGCCTAGTTTGCTTCAGTTACTCTACTATATTGATGAGTTGACCTAGTTATTTTTGCCGAAGTATATATAAAAGATATTGTCAGATTTATTACAAAAGTATCTGTATTTTATAAGACAGCTATTCAAGATTAATTGAAACAGTATATCATTTTTTATCAAGAAGATGATTGAATATATCTAAGAACAGGAATAAAGATCCGGTAATTCAAAGAACATAAAACTGTTGCACAACCTAGATTTGCGTGAATGCGTACTTAGCCAATACTCTTATCCGAGATGCAAAAATAATAATCACATTTTTAGATTTTTGTTATCATTATTGAACTAAAGTATATAGATCACCTTACAAAAAACATAGATAAATACAATTTTTAAAGGCCTATTATGTCTTAGAAATGTTTTTTTTTTCTTCAAAAGCTTTTTAATTTTAGTGTACTTTAATTGTACCAAAAACGTTACTAATGGCAAATTACTTGAACCATTTCTTTACATTTTTGCTTTTTGGCAAAAAGTACAGTTATAGTGAATTATTATGTGTAGGTGTATAGAAGTCAAAATACTACTTTGTTTACAGTTTTCTACATTTGTGACAAATTATTTTCACATATATTGCTACTTTCTTCACGTAACAAACATTTAACATTCTCTAAAACCATTAGTTTAAGTTTATATTTTAATGTTTGACCTTTCTAAAGAAGTAAAATTTTATTTCCATAATGTACCTTTAAAAATATGAAAACACAAATAATAAAGAAAGTGCAGCATTCAATGAACGCATCCTCAACTAAAAATAGCTACACCAAACCAACAGCAAGGAGCCGAGCAGGGCAACATGTGAAGCTAAAAGGGCTACATACACTATTTCTTTGTTTTAATGAGCTTGTAAAACTGAAATATCCAGGGGAAGAAGGGATTTTTACATATATCTTCTTTGATAATAAATATGAGTATAAAATTAGAAATGAAGAAAGCAGTATCAGTCATTTATGATACATCTTTTTTACAAGAAGTTACAAAGAAACTATTCTAAGCCAAATGTTGAAAGTTTAACGACAGCAAATATTATTTACAACTTAAATTAGATCCGTAAAAATATGACATTCGCCATAGAGCGTATTATTTTCTGTCAATACAAAATTAGTTTGAGTAACCTTTCCGGACAGAACTAGAAAATTAATATTACTAAGTCGAGACAAAACATTCCAAATGTTCTTTGAAGCGCTTGATAACAGACAAAGAACTTTTGACACAACACATTAAAGTTGCTGAGATCCATCAATATCTTGATAAAATGTTAAAGACAAGTTGAAAGCAAGCAAAACAAGACAATAAATCATCTGACGACCAAAATTGAATTGCAGGAATAATGACAAAAATTGTGACACTAGAAATTGAGCTATTGTGTAGAACATCTATTGTGTAGAATGTCTTCTCCTTTTGCGTTAATAACTACATCGAAATGTTAATAATATTGCGATAACGAAAAACAACATTTGATTAATTAAAAGACGACACATAATACAGGTCTTTGGAAATGATGGGGAAAATATACGCGATGTACTTTTTGTACCGACCACTGCTTACATTGCATTAACCTCCCATGGCATACTTTATTGAGCATGTGTATTTTTAAGACAATCCGTTCATGTTAATATATTTATACGAATGTAATATTATAGTTGGTTTTATTGCAATTGAATAGTTTAAAAGTAGTTTCAGTTTAGTTCAACAATTTAAATTAAGACATTGCCAATATAACCAGGACTAAGTTCATCTTTTACAATTCCTATGAACTATTTTGATTTAGATATTCAATGATACTATATTAATAGAAAATTTAGAAAGATTTGTTTGTTTGTTTGTTGTTTGTTTTCAGGGGATGGGGGTATTTTAACTTATTTAATAATTATGTTATTCAATTAAAGTAAGATTGAAGTTTTACGTAAACAACAAACGTAATTAGATATTGGCATAAAGTCGGAGAAAAAATTAAATTAAATTTAGCTGAAACACATGCAGTTCTGATTAGATTTTCTTGTCATATAATTGGGTGTTATGCAGGAAAGCAGACCTACATTTCTTTTAATACCTGTACAAAAGAACTTCATGCATGCGTGCACATTTATAGATTTGCAAAGCAAGGTTTACAAAACGATTTGCTTATTAAATGATTTAACATGAACTTTATATAAGAATGAAATACATGTATCAATTAACGGTGGTGTGGATTTGTTTCTGTTAGAGTATTTGAATGAAAACAATAGGTGAAATGCTTTATGCTAGTGAAACGCATTGATTGATTGATATCAAGTGTTGATTCATCTTTTATAACAGATCGGCAGCTGGGGAAGATGTAGATACTTTCTCCAGTCGATGCATTATTCGCAACACAATGGTTAACTGAGTTACGCTGGAGGCATATCAAAATATCAAAAACTATTTTTGCCTATGTCTTGTTTTAAATATGTTCACAATATCATGTCTGGATTAGACTGTATTCTTTGATCGATGTTAACGTATTGACATCACTCAGAAAATAAGAATTTTAAATAAACGAAAAGCGAAGACGACTTTTTTTACAGATAAGTTTCAAATAAGAAAGTATTTCTTAATGTGTTAAATTAAAATGTGTAAGCAACAATGTTCTTAACAAAGTATTATATGGATATAGTCAACTTGGAATAAAGTCAAAATTAGATTTTTGGTTCTGGTATTTTATAGTTAAAATTTGTCACCGATGTCATGACAGGTCTTAAGCAGCGTGTTGTTTCTTCCGTTATTTTGGCGGGAATGGGTGTTTTATTCCAGACGATAAGTTTTGTCATACCAGGATGGTTTATCTTAGAAACAAGGAAATTAAGTGTTAATATGGCTATATGGTACGTGATTGTGTGTGATAGTGATAACAAAATATCATGCGACACCATATCGTATAAACGGTTATATTCTGAGGAGAAAGGGGACATATTAACTTATGTTGGTAAGTTTGTCTGTCACTATTTACAAAAAAAAACACTGTATATACTTCTTTTGTGCTTATAGGATTCGATATTTTCACTATGCAAAAATACATAGTAGGTTTTGTTACATTTTATTATAGTCTGCTTTGAGTTTTTTCCTCGATATCATGTTTTTTTTTAAATAGTCATAATGTTACTAATAAAATCATTTGGTTTAATTATGCTTTAGTAATGAACTTTTATATCTATAGACTCATATTCAATTTAGTATTTCAAATATTGATAAAACCAATAGATATGTATTATTTGCATATTCTTATGAAATATTCCTCGAACAAATGTGGATGGGGATCTAAATGGTTAAATATGGACATTTATATTATAAAAAATTATATTGTGTTCCAGAAAATATTTTTCCTGCGTGCATCCTTACAAGTTTTGCAAACATTGTAAATTTTATTGATACCTGTTAATTTTGTCTGACAAGTTAATTATCATTTCTAACAATTTTAACACATTTGATTATAAGAACCTGCACAATCGAGAAACAAAACGGCTTACTCAAAAACAGATGCAAGGCTGAATTAACCAAGTGCTTATATCAAACAAAGCTAGATTCTATAAAATTGATTTTCGGAAAAAATATCAGAATATAACTTTTATCCTGACGTCAGAATATTTCATAAAAAATGAATGATTTGTCAGTTTAATGGTACATGTTACACAATTAAATTCATATCGTACTGTATGAAACACAATTTTCAATTTGCACCTTAAAATGTGACCTGTTGAACAGTGGTAGCATCGGTTTAGAAGAACCGTTATATTAATTTTGAGAATACACATGGAATATGTTATACTTGTGACTGATATTGTTAAAAGCAGAAAATCAAGATTAAAATGATAACAGCATTCTTTCATCATGATAACTGATATCATGAATTTTCCTTAATGTTCATATTAAAACTGAATAAAAGCGTACACTGTGCAAGCAGACGACGTTTTGTGCTCTATCTTAAGGACACGGACTTGTCCATTTTCGTCCTTCTTTATTCTATAGTAAATCTGTCACATTTAAAGCTTCATTCTGGACTTCTATTAAACTCAGCAGAATTCTGTATTTCATAACTTTAAACATCAACACTAGACAAGTTAGTCGAAGCCCGAAATGTCCTATGTTAGCCATCTAGATTTCACAATATTTCTTAATTTGTTAAGTCACTGTCAAATTATCAAAGTTTCAAATGTCATGTATGCTGGCATGTAGTACTTCTCGAATCCTTCCACCAAGAAATGAGATCCTGCAGAATACACAAAAAACAACTTTTAAAGTCATCAGAAATGACACTAAATGTACACTGTTACAGTAAATACACTTAAAATGTAACCAGTCACATCAAAAATGACTTGAAATAGGGCACTTCAAAATTTCAAAGAACTATTTTCTAGCCTACAATGGGCTGGGTCTAATTCCGTACCGGGGTGAGACCTTAACTTGTTACTTTTGACAAAAATCTTCAAAATTATCAAGCACGTTAAGGCTCAACAGACGGTAGGATTTATTTGTACAGCACTATTTAGAGATAAGATGTACAATTTTCAAAGCAATACAACACTTGCATTCAGACGGTAATTCTACACTGTAGGAATCATCTGAGGTTTTCCTTAAAAGGATCCCTTTACATTGATCCTTTACATACTTTACTCACTAAATACTTTGTTTCGCCATGAGTAATGATTGAAACACCTCCATTTAAAAAAAAAAAATTTTTAATGTGAAGCCTGACCGAGACTCAAATCTTGAACCCTCGGAATACCGTACTGCGGCTCTACTGACTAAGCTATCCGGCCGCCTACAAACTACTTCCCCTCCCCTAATTAGAGAACAGTTCAATACCGTGACATAATCATTTTCAGAATAATTTAGGATTCGAACATAACACAACTTTGGGTCTCCTGAAGAGCTTTTCAACATCATTTTTACCCCATCTTACTACTATGTTTACCTTTTAGCCCTAATTGTTCTGGAATTTCATTCATTACACCCATTATCAGGAGATAATTTGGTTATCTGTTGCTTGTCATTGTGGGAGGTCTGTAAAAATCTGTACGACAAGATTTTCAAAATAGAACATGTCCTATACCTTACATCTAGCCTTAAGGTTTCCGAAATCAAGAAATAGTAGCCTTCACACATTAAGATTTGTCTGTACATCTTAGTTTTAATTGGAGTTGTACTTCAAAATCCTACCGTCTGTTGAGGCCTTTAATTTGTTACGTTTGACAAAAATCTTCAAAATTATTAAGCACGATAGAAGATAAAAGGAGAAAACCTTCATTGTCTGTTTATCGTCTGCTTGTCAGATATATTTAAGAATGATTAATTTAAAAATAACACGTGATTTAAGTGAATTGTGCAATGCGGAATTAAAGCCTACTTATAGATATGTATGTGTTTTGTTGTTTTGTTTTATTTGAGTTTTACGTCGCACCAACAAAGTTTAGTCATATGGTGACTTTCAAGTTTTAATAGTGGGGGAATTCCCTCTCTTATTTCAGGCACGAACGGACGCCCGAGTAAACCAACGACGTTGCCTCGCATGAATGTGAGCCAAGTGGTTTAAAGTAAACGACCTTAACCGCTTGGCCACGGATGTCCCTAGATATGTATGTAAGATTGTAAAATTTTGAGAACTTAAGAAAGATGATGCGAACCAAATGGTTTTTGCTAGTCATAGCAGAAAATAGTAAAATATAGAAACATTAAAGATCGTCCAACACGGAAAAATGAAAATGTTGCAAGCCCGGTTTGATTGAGTCTGTCCTTATATTGCAGTGGTTAAAGCAAGCTTCATTAAAGAACATGAATATAAAAAAAAACGTCTTTGATCTGTACATTTAATATTACTTTTTCGTTTATAAAACATATCTATTGCAAATGGTGATATTTAAAATAACATATACATGTTATGCATTTCACGCATTATAATTTAAAGTTAAGAGATAATTGGTCTAGTTTGTCATCTGATTCTGGACTACGTCTTTGAACTTATTATTACCTTGGTTTTCTTTATTTAAATACTTTTTTTTAATAATTTTTATTCGGAAAGAACTTTTTCAATGCGCTTCAGAGACTGCATTTTGCTTTTTTCAACATTTATGTTTTACATTTTTGACTAAAAGTAATGACAAGAAAAGCGTTTAACGAAAAATGTTTAAATATGGTTTGTTTTCTTTTTAAACATATTAACAAGTTTTTATGTTATGCTTTTCAGTGGATTATTGATTTATGCGTGAAAATAATATTTGATAATTTCACAGTTAAAAAATATTCAAAATATAATTTCACACTTTTCAATGACAGGCTACTTTTTTAAAGATTGTCCCCATGTCGTACGTCAATTTCTAACATTGTCAGGGCTGTTTAGAGAACAGCAAAGAAGATGATCAATAACTTAAATTTCAAAAGTGATAAAAAAAAACTTATTTCAAATTCATTCAAATTACCAGTCACCAAATATCATCTCTGATTTTTTGTTTCATTTTTACAGTCTGAAAAATACACTGCTCCTGATGACATTTTGGCAGATTTTGGTTGCAAATGAAGATATTTATCTTCACGTGTGAAACAAAAAAGTGTGATATATTATAAATAAGAAAAGTTATTATACTCGTTATGTTATAATTTAATATTCATATTGGAGTAGGTAATAAATAGGTTGTAAACAATTAGTTCAATATGAAAACCATTTCACATTATGATAAACATTTCAAAACCTAATGTTTGATATGGAAAACAGCTTTGAAATGTCAATCAACAGTTTCGAAAATAAGATTTAAAGTAAATTATATCAAATCATTAAAACATATAAATATTTAACATCCTTGGACGTATATCTGTTACAAAACCAAATTAATTTTAGAACTAGTCCGGAAAAGACGGAAAGTATTGCTGCCAATAAGTCCCAAGTACATTTTGATAACAAGCAAACCGATTTTACACGACACACTAAAAGCTGCTGTGATTAATCACTATCTTAGTAGATCAAAGCAAGCAAATCAATACAATTCTCGACAAAATTGATATTCAGGAATAATTACAGTAATTGAAACACTAGGAAACGAGATGTTATAAATTGAAAATTAAAATTCGGTTCAAGTACATAGTTTTTTTCTATTAGTATTGAATGAGATAAATATGTTTTCCTGAATGAGCTGCATTATTAACTGTAGCTGTATTTGTATATAAAACACTGAAAAATCATGTTTGATTGAAATACCAAGCAATTCCATTACGATCGAAGTAACGGAGAAGCAATTAAGCAAATAATGTAGAGGATAACAGTTTATATCTTGTATATAAAACACTGAAAAATCATGTCTGATTGAAATACCACGCAATTTTCATCATGATCGAAGTAACGGAGAAGCAATCAAGCAAATAATATAGAGGATAAGAGTTTATATCTTGTGGCGACAGTTCCAGCAGATTCTTGGTTCAATCAAAGGAATAGATTAAGACATTAGGCATATTTATATGAAATTGAAATACTAACAGAGCTTTTTTGCACTTATTTAGAAAATATATTTCAGATAAAAGTTAAAAATAGACTTGGGATTTTTTCTTTTGTTCCTTAAAGCTGTATCTTATAAAATGTCATAAAAAACTGAAAGTGCTTCATTTCGTAAATAAAATGGGTATTGATATCACTACGATAAATGATACATTTTTTGTAATAGAACTTGTTATACAAGTGGCTGTTGGTAAAAGAAAAGCATAGGTTTATTTGACGACATTGAATTTACTATTGTGTTAAAATAGTTTGAAATTTTTTTGTTTTTTCTGTGTTTTTTTTTTCGCGTGTTGATCTAATTTATCTTTTGCTTATCAAATGTGCTCTTCGTCAACAAAGTGTAAATACAGGAATATTGACTACCTAATGGTTTTTCTGTTCCTTGTACTTTTTTATTTAAAAGTCTTTGACATGTATTTATACTATAGTTAGATAATATTTATTTACAAAGACAACAAAACTGATCAGATGTTAGGTGATAATAATCCAAAGTTTCTCGTTCAGAATAATATTTAAAAGTATGGGTGATGTTGAAATAATTGTTTTAGTCTGGAAAATATATTCAATAATCTTTCCTTCTTTGACTATGATTACAAGAAACGCAAATTGTGTAAATATTGTTATGAAAATAAATACATATATGTAATCTTAGATATCTTAAATTGCTTAACTGATAGATTTGCACGCAAAACAGTACACTTTTGAAAGTCACATTTATCTTTTGCTTGAAAATAAAATGAAGCCTAAACAAGGAGACTATTCCGTTGGAGCAGTCAACAATTTTTCGAGCATCTTCACATATACAGTACTCCAAATAGTGTTACTCATTTCGAATTGACAATAAATGGGGGTCTCCAAATGTAATTTGACACTAACCTACCTGAAAGCATGTGTCCGCGGTAGAAGTTTGCCACATTTGCACGGAAACACGTTAGCGGTGTCCAATTTTGTCATTGACCTCGATAACGTGACATAGAGTATATTGGGATTATTTGTTTTAAATGAGTAGTATAGAGTATGATGGTTCCGGGACACTTTGAAGCCTAAAAAAGTGTTTATCTATCAAACCAAAGGGTAAGACAGCTCGACATAGCTTACCTATCAACCCAAAAAGTAAGACAGCTCGACATAAAACCCCATTTTTATTGATTTAAGAACACCCTCAGGCCAAAATCCCCCGGAACCATCATACTCTATACTACTTCATAAATAGAATACTATAAGGCAGGCGGGAACCGACGAGTCCTTTTTTATAATTAAAAATATATATAAATGAGTTTACAAAAACAAATATATTGTTTAAAAGAACGAACATACACCGATAATGTAAATCCTCAATATGTTACAACAAAAAACGGAAGATTAATGATAAAAGCCGCGTGTGCTTCATGCGGTAAATTGAAATCTAAGTTTGTAAAACAAGGCGGTTAATCATGAGTAAAAAAAATGTTTGTCCGGAACCAACTTTTAAATAGTTGCAGCCTATAAATCAATATGTCGTTCCGTATCACGTGTACAGTTTTCCGCTAAAGATCAATAGTGAAACGTCATCCAGAACATTCGCCTAGTGTGCAGCTCAATAGATGTTAAATGCGTTGTTATTATTTCATCAGCCAGGAATACAGAGTGGTTAGACAGAATGTAAGTTGTTTTACCATTTTTCTTTAACAAATATAGTAAATGAATTATTTATTCTTTTATCTAAGAAGTTCTTTCGTTAATCATTAAATTTTTGTTTTTATTTTAGGGCTGAACAATTTGCGATAGAGATGTTTAAATATATAAAATCCCTGGAAGATTTTCTTTCTCGTAAAACGGAGAACGGAGAAGTAATTACGCACGATGAATGCAGTAAAATGTGTACTTATAAAAACACAATTGAGTACATTTCTAACATTCATAATTTTATGAAAGATCATGCTCAACAACAAGTTACAGAAGATCAAATGGCTTCGTTGAATAATAAACAAAAAGACTTAATAAGAACAGATGAGTTAGAAAAAATTAACGATTTGGGATTGAAATCGTTGCAGCAGGTTCCAGATGTGCAACAAAACCTACGTCAACAAAGTAATAAAACAAAAGCAAAAAAAACATACAATCAAGTGAAAAATGAGGTACAAAAATCATATTCAAAAGATCGGAACTTGGCTGGAGAGGTTACGTTGGAGCTTGAAAACACCGACAGCTGTTTTAAAACTTTAAAAACACTAGACAGACATACGCAGAGTGCTGGAAGAACAAAGTTGTTTTATAATATTCAAAAAGGAGAGGTTTTAAAAAAAATCAAGGATTTTGAAAAAGGAGGTTTTTTAAACAAAATAATAGAAAATGGCATGCCATACAAAATTTCACACTGTAACTTTTTGATTAAATTGTACAAGTTTTCACTCAATCATTCTAATATAATTCATTGTTCATTGTCATTGCATTTTCTACAAAAGCATTGGAGTGTTATTCCACGGATATTTGATGAATTGAAATGGTAATAAATTAATATTGAATATCCGTGGAATAAGAGTCGCAAAACGACGAGTGTCGGCAGATTGATTTTTCCATTCGCTGTGTTGAATATTGGAAAACTTTTGTAGAGGCTCAAAACGACGAGTGTCGGCAGGCTGATTTTACCATTCGCTGTGTTGGATATTGGAAAACTTTTGTAGATTCGCAAACCGACGGGTGCCGGCAGACTATTTTTAAACATTAGTGAAATAGTTTATTATTGTTTGTTCATTTTCTTTTTGATTATTGATGTTTAAATGTTTGTATAATATATCATATAAAGACACTTTTTGTTGTAATAAATGTATGAAATATAAACAATAATAACCACACAACACACTTGTTTTATCTTGATACTGTATATTGTTATAATTCAAACCTGGAATGTAACTGATTACCTCTTTTGGCGGAGGAAGTCCGAAAGGGTCGAAGTAATTATTTCTGTAATAACACACCCAATGTGTACCCGGTCCAATAAAGTCATCTAAATTTATTATCCCGCATTCTTTACTATTAGAAGGTAAATTATTTCTACTGAAGACGCCTTGAAAGTTTTGAATACCAAGTTGTTTTACCCATTGTTCTATTTCAAAGTTAGATAATGGTTTGTTCAGGAATTTTATTTTTTTTTTACCCTGGGAATTCGTCTATATGGAACTCGTTGTGCATCAACCTGTAAACCCTTGCCACTTAATAATGATGTAATTAAAGGTATTCCTAGAGATGCTGCTAACATACCAAGGAAACCACCATCTTGCCGTTGCTTGTTATTTAACTTAATTACCCCGTCATTCATTAATTGTTTTCTTTGCTGTGGTGTAATAAATGGTAATATTTTATTTCTTTTATTTCTTGCTACAGATACCATACCGTTTCCAAGTATTTTACTTACACCAGTGCTAGCCAAACCACTTAATGCTCCAACACCTAAAGGGGCTAATATTTTTGGAGCTAATTTTGTAATAAACGGAATTAAAGTGTTAAGAAAACCGCCTTGACTGCGCATTTGTTCCCGCGATATCTTAATTTCTAAGCCAGATTTATTCTGTTTAGCCCTATCAATTTTATTTATTTGTGTCTGTGTTAAAAGTATTGGGAAAGTACCATTTAAATCTTCATACTTCAATCTTAAAGTATACGGGCATTTATCTCTATATGATTTCGCAAGTTTGTGCTTTTGTCCTTCTGATAAATTTATTTTATATTCAACGTAAGACATTTATATAATTTATATAATTATTTTTTTTCACCAAAGACGTCTGTCTTAAACAATAACAATTTCATTTCCAATAGTATTTAATTGAACTGTTTCTTCATACATTACAATGGCATAGACACAAATAGCTGCAGCTGGCGGTACATTTAATTTTGCATCTAATGTAAGATGCTTGGGATCAGATGCAATTTCTTCTTTTTTAAATTCCAAGTTAAAATGAATGAATCCGAACAAACCCTCAAAGTTTGATATATTTAAAAGGGACCCAGTATTTTTATCATTTTGTTTGTGAAAATAATCTATTACATCGTCATATATTCTCGTTATACTAGAATATTCTGTTTCGGGGTAAAAAAACACCATTTCCAACTTCAAGACGACAAGATTGCAAAGTACAATTTCTATTATTAGCATTTAATTTAAAAGTATCTAATAAATGAGGGTTTTGTTCTTGTGAATTACTTTTATTAGCTCTTTGTAAATAAACAAACACATGTTTAGGATTCATTACACCAGCTGTTATTCTAAAAATAATATTGCTTTGTTCTATATTAGATGATTGTGTGACCATTTCTCGAAGATAGTTCCACTTTTTTGCTTTCAAATAATGTTCAGAAATCAAACTATATCCTTCAGCGTTAAAGATTAACCGAGGAACCCATAAGATAAGTTTAGTAACTATAACTCTTCCATTATCAACTCCAGCTGCCCTATGGATTAATTCATTGTCGTTTGTTAATTGTAATGTAATTTGAATTTGGCTAGGGGGCAACATATTTGTCTCTAAACTCCGAAAAAATGAATAATTGTTTAAAGGGATTTTACATTTAATTTCCTTACCTCCTTGAGCTAATAATTTTCTTGCAGCAAAACCTTTATTAAATCCAGCCTGATTAGCTCTAGATTCAGCTACATTTGTATAATCCAAAGCAATTAATTCATTTGTCCCAGTTGTTTCTGCATAATCTTTTGTTAATTCAACTAAATTTCTTACATTCACAACCCTATATAAGTTATAACAATCATATACATTCTTTCCATTTTGTTTTATAACTAATTGATCAATTAATGAAGCCGCATTGTTTATTACAGCAATTTGATCAGCATTATCATAATTAGCTCCGTTTGCCAGTTTATTTATTTTAAAATTTACCTCAAAATACCCATTGAACCAATCATAATATGAAGATCTATCATCTATAGTAAAACTATATCCATTTTTCTGCTGGGTGACGTTATTGTCCAGGATTGTTATTAAAGGTGTATCTAATCGAATAGGTGTTTTTTCATATCTCTCACAGTATTGTTTTGATCGAAACATATATATTATATATCTTTTTAGCTCACCTGAGCTTGCTCAGGGTGAGCTTTTAGGATCGGTGAATGTCCGTCGTCCGTCGTCCGTCGTCCGTCGTCCGTCCGGCCGTCCACAATTTCTTGTGAACACTCTAGCGGTCGCATTTTTGCCTCAATCATCATCAAACTTGGTCAGGATGCTTATCTAGTTGAAAGCTCGGATGAGTTCGAACATGGGTCATCTCGGATGAAAAACTAGGTCACAAGAGCTAAAAATAGAAAAACCTTGTGAACACTCTAGAGGTCACATTTTTGACCCAATCATCATCAAACTTGGTCAGGATGTTTGTCTAGGTGATAGCTCGGATGAGTTCGAACATGGGTCATCTCGGATGAAAAAGTAGGTCACAGGAGCTATAAATAGAAAAACCTTGTGAACACTCTAGTGGTCACATTTTTGAACCAATCATCATCAAACTTGGTCAGAATGCTTGTCTAGTCAATTGCTTGGATGAGTTCGAACATGGGTCATCTCTGATGAAAAACTAGGTCACAGGAGCTAAAAATAGAAAAACCTTGTGAACACTCTAGTGGTCACATTTTTGACCCAATCATCATCAAACTTTGTCAGGATGCTTGTTTAGATAATAGCTCAGATGAGTTCGAATATGGGTCATCTCGGATGAAAAACTAGGTCACCGGAGCTATAAATAGAAAAACCTTGTTAACACTTTAGCGGTCACATTTTTGCATCAATCATCATCAAACTTGATCAAGATGCTTGTCTAGGTGATAGCTCGGATGAGTTCGAACATGGGTCATCTCGGATGAAAAACTAGGTCACAGGAGCTAAAAAATAGAAAAACCTTGTTAACACTCTAGTGGTCACAATTTTGACTCAATTGTCATCAAACTTGGTCAGGAAACTTGAATAGGTCATTGCTTGGAATAAATCGAACATGGGACATCTCGGATGAAAAACTAGGTCACATGAGCTAAAAATAGAAAAATCTTGTTAACACTCTAGTGGCTACTGTTGTGATCCAAATATTCTGTTAATTGGTCTGAAAGTTTTTTTTTGATGATTTCTAAGTCAAGATCAAACATGGGTCATCTTGGATGAAAAACTAGGTCACACCGCCCAAATATGGAAAAACCTTGTTAACATTCTAGTGGTCACATTTTCGACTCGATTATCATCAAACTTGGTCAGGATGCTTGTCTAGGTAATTGCTTGGATTAGTTCGAAATCGCATGTGAAACTAGGTCACCGGAGCTAAAAATAGAAAAATCTTGTTAACACTCTAGTTGCTACTGTTTTGATCCAAGTATCCTGGAAATTGGTCTGAAAGTTTGTTTTGATGATTTCTAGGTCAAGTTTGAATATGTGTCACCTGGGTAAAAAACTAGGTCGCACTGCTCAAATATGGATAATCCTTGTTAACACTGTAGTGGTCACATTTTTGACTCACCTGTCATGAGACTTGGTCAGAATGCTTGTCTAGGTAATTGTTTGGATGAGTTTGATAATTCAGGTGAGCGATCTAGGGCCATCATGGCCCTCTTGTTTAAATAATCGCCTTCCGGATAACAATTCATTTATTTGTAAATTTATATCTCGTCTTCCTGATCCAGATAACAATTCATTTATTTGTAAATTTATGTCCTCAGTATCCTTCTTTCTTAATTCTTTTACAATTTTATCGCCAACTGGCGGAGGTTGTTTCTTCTTTTTAAATACACCTGTTATTTTATCAGCAGCTAAATTTCCGACTTCAGTTCCCACCTTTTTGGCGCCACTTTCAATAGCAGTTTTACCTACAGTTTCTAATACTTTTTTACCTACAGAAGAAAATAAAGTGTCAAAGAAACCTCCTGCA